>NC_051119.1:9801179-10021179 GCF_014839805.1 Manduca sexta
CTATGAAGCAGTGGAGAAAGGAGAATGATTCCGGAAGGGACACAACATATAGGCACTAATATGCATGCATGCGGTCTGCAAATCGTTCTAATGATAGATTCTACATAAATGGAACAAGATAGGTATCGGGTTTTATGGTCCCTTCGACACTGCTATGAAGTCATAGATAAGTAAGTGTTTGTAGAATACGGAGGCTTTTTGATCACTTTTTACGATTTTTTAGAATAAAATTTTGATGTTGTTTGTGTTTTGTGTGGCGCATTCGTTTATATGCTGTTTAATAAATACAAAAGCAATTTGTCCGACAATAACTTCAAGTTGCTCGATATTTGTTCTAAATCATCACAAGTTGGAGTATTAAAATCAGTACTGTATTGGAAAACTCTAGTGGCTCATAAGTTGCTTTTTAAATATTATCGATATTTGTTTTGATTAGGGCTTTATGAAGCGTTGCAGGCTATGTTCCATGTTGAGAGCTCCTTTTTTCAGCAGTTAGCTCCTAGCAAGTTTGGCTGTTGTGCGTGATATACCAGTTATTGCAGATTTTCATTTCATTTGATTAATAATAAGTACTAACTTTACATAAGATGTAATACATATAGGGTTATTTCTTTCCTGTTATTCTTCATGAGGCGTTTAGTTACATGCCGCAATTATTAGGGTAATTTTTTTTGCCCACGATACAACTGACGTGTACTAACTTTACAAAAGACGTAATACATGTAGGGTTAATTATTTCCTATCGTTCTTCATGAGATGTTTAGTTACAGGGCGTAATTATTAGGGTAATTTTTTTGCCCACGATACAACTGACGTGGTGAATGATAGGTGCGCTGGTGGTAGGATGTACCACCGTACACAATGTGTTAAAACTCATCATAGTGGCCCTAAGTGTGTCGTGTTCCGGGATCAACCTGATATCCGGTAAAATTAAACTACTTTTTCGGATTTTATCGCGGTTTTTTATATTTTAGTTTTCTCCCGACGTTTCGAAGACTGCAGCCTTCATGGTCACGGGGGGGACTGAGTTGTTCATCCGCAAAGTCAAAGTTACAATATGTACCTACATTTTACAATTATACAACTTCCAACCGGCATAATTGTGTCGACTACCGAAGGGTAATCATCTCTCGTCAGTCGATATTCTATTGGATCCATTCCACTTACCATCAGGTGCAATGGGGTCACTTTGCTGGCAAGTATAAAAAAAAAATTCGCCTTAGCCATAGTATCTCACTGCTGGAAGCGGGCCTCTACTACGAAATCTAGGCATAGTTATAAAATCTCTGTATAATATACCGCCAATGTTGAGCGCGGACCTCTTCTACTATTAAAGGGATATCGAAGGGTGAAAAGCTAATTGACTTAAGCGGCATTTTATTCAATTTTTTTTAACTAGATACAAAAAATATTGGAATGTAAACATAACCTTATGGAACCAAACTTCATGCTATTGTCTGTCAAAATTACTTCTTCTTTTAACTGTCTTTATTTATAACTAACAATTATTACAAATCGTATTTTATTTATTACAACAAAAACACCAAAAACAGAAAAAAGTGCTGATTTTTTAAAAATATCTATGAAACTTAGTGTCGCAAACAAAATGCTTAAGACAATTAGCATTTCAACCGTCGATATATAATTATAATTATTAATTTATTTCGGACAACAGTGATCCATATAGTGGTTAATTACATTGAGTAAATAAGTAGGTACCTATATAAATGAAACAACGATGCCAGCGAAACGCCAGTCTACTAGCATTTAACGAAGTTTTAACATCCAAAATTCGAAGCAATGTTAAAAAAAAAAGCAAATGACATTAATAATTTGTTGGTCGAAAAAAAAGCAAGTCTTCCAGTTGCATTTGCGGCATGTAACTAAACGTTATTAAAACGATCTAAAATAATGGAATTGTTATGATGTTTACGTTATGTTAGTGCATAATAGTTATACGTTTGCATAGCATTGCGAACGCAGCTGGATCATGCGAATATATTTTTACATAACTGATTTTATTTTTACTTGCTCAAAAGTCAGTCAATTATAGTTCAATGGTTATTCGTGTTAAAGTCGCATTTCCAACAAATATGATGAAGTGGAAGTAGATAAAAGTAACTTTCACAGTATATGTGTGCATTGAGCAGCCCCCGTGGATGTGAATAAAAACGACACGAGAGTCCGTTTCGTTTCAATGTGATTGGTTGAGAGGCAAATGACACTTACACGTTGGTCTCCCGACCAATCACATACAACTTAATCAAACGACATGCTCCTTCATGTCGTGTTTGATATGCCACATTCTATTGGCGTTAATCCGTTTGTGCTCGCCTGCGAATCGTACCGATACTGTAAGCTGCACTAATATATTATAAAAGCATCAAAAGCAACCTTACGACAATGTGTATAAGGAACGAACTGGAGATTTAGGGTACTACTAGTAGTAACATTTACAGTATTGCACGCATCACGCGTGTTATCATACGGCCACATTCGCCATATTTGTACGTATCATATGATAATTTCGGAATACATATTTAACTAATTATATCCACCAACACATCGATACACAACTAAGTTGTGATTTTAGGCTTTTTATTTTCCTGCTTTTTTCGACAGTTGTATGTGTTTCTACGGGTTGTGGCCGAGTGGTGGACGGAACAATACAGAAGCTATCTTCAGATCTATTTTGAAATAAAACCAATTTAAAATAATGTGAGCGTTTCGATCTAAACGTATTCTGATGGTACAATTCTAAAATCGATCTGCATATGTTCCTGTATTACGGAATTAAAAGTCATTTCAATAAATTATTTACCAGCTTTATACGATACTAGTTTTTTGTATCCAATGAAAACAAAAGTGCATTTGCATAGAAGGTCATAAAGTACCGCGCCATGTTAAAGAAAATAGAAATTGGCATACAAAATACCATTCCACGAAGATAACACGACTGAGTTACGAGTTTACACCGTAACAGAGAATAAGAACCCAGTGGTTTAAAAAAATCTATGTTTTAAAAAAAGACATGCAATCGACGGTCTTGTCGCTTCTCATTCCTTTTCAGAACTGTGTCTTCGGTCTATTCCAATAGACGATCGTATTATCGGATCGCCAACAAAACTGGACCAATCAGGATAAAGTTTTTTTTACATATGACTTATTGGGCTTGGTTTATTCTTATTGATCCTTAATTAGGGATTAAAATCGAAAATTTAAAACGGCCGATGGACAACCTTAAAACTAATTTTCCATACTAACAGCTGTTAAGCAATTATAGTATGAAATTATTTGAAGTTACGGAATAGCAATAATTGATGGGTTGGTACATCTATTCATGCATGTCAAGTATGCATATAGCCATTAAGTATTATAGAAATAACAAATGCAAGAATGCATAAGTTTTGTGATTACGATTATTGATTATATAAGAACCTAATTACATAACTGATTTTATACAAATACAGTCTTACTTATAAACTTGTTAAGAGGTGTTTACGAATTGCTTAAATAGCTGTCAAAAACATCAACAGTTTCCTAGTTTAAACCTTATTAAAAAGCAAGATGGCGGGTTTTGACTAACAGCTGATCGAGTAAATTTGTGTTTTAACTAAGCATAGCTTTACGAAATTTTTATAAGTAAGACTGTTAGTGTTTTGACAAGAGTTCGAAGTAATATGAAGACCTTCGAATGGCTCAGTTTTATTCTATTTAACTAAAATGTAAAACTAATGTTACACGGGTTTGATTTTAAACTGAAGATATATGCGCGAATATAAAAATACAGATGGTCGCAGTTTTAATGTTGAAATAAAACTATTTACGGATTCGATCGCGGTTATTTATATTTCTTCTGACGTTACGAAGACTGCGGCCTTCATGGTCACGGGGCGGTCTATAATGTTGGTCGTCAGAAAGTCATACTTACAATATCTACCTACAATTACATTTATATTTTTTTCTACTTTGATGGTCCGACTGTTGATCGAAAAGTCTTCGAATCATCGGGAGAAAATTATAATATAAATAACCACAATAAAATCCGTAAATAGTTCTAATTCAATGTCTAAGAAGTCAGTTTGTAATATAAAAATTGCTTTTGAAATGCTATGATGTTTTCTTTTTAGATAAATAGAATAAAAATGAAATATACCCGACTCGTTTGAAATAAGCCTATAAATGTTCGGTACATTTTAATATCACTATTTTTACGCTGGAATTATTCTTTGCGTTTATTATAACAGATCTGAGATATTGATGTAACTTATGAATTATTTGTTATGAAATGTTTCGGTTAGATATCGTATTGATGTTCCTTGGTTAGTCGAAAGTCCTAGGTATTGTGTTTTTGTATACTAGCGCTGTCGCTTAGATATTATTAGTTGTAACCATGAGTAAACTGGTGTGATATGCAAAGCTTCGTTGTAATGTGTCGTAGCAGAACAATTTGTTGTTGCAATTATTTTTATACGGAGTATTGATGAATGTTGCATTTTAGTAGATTATAAATTAAGTTTGCAAAATATTATGTGGTTTTTATTCCTCTAATTGTCTTCTCTAATCGACCTATTGTTGCGTATCTTTGCTGTGTGTGTAACGTTACCAGCCCGCTGTATACGTGAGAAGACAATGCTTTGACAGAAAGTACATATAGCTTAGTCTTCTTTCTGCTAAAGTAAACAGAACAAGAAAGAAGTATTAATTATTGCCACAGAGAAGAAAACATGTAGGTACCTGCAATAAAAGAAGAAAAAAATTCAAGACATTACTGGTGGTAGGTCTCTCACTCTAGAGAGTCCTCCGGGATAAATTCTACCGCAATATCTATTTTTGTCCCCTAGCAACAGTGTGTAGTCACTGTTGTGTTCCGGATTGAGGGACATTGTTTGTGTGCAACTACTGGACATAATGAGGCTTAACATCTCACGTCTCAAGATGGCAAGCGCAGCGGAATACCATACAATACATTGTAATTAAAGGTGTTGGATGGTGTTTCTACTGTTTATGGGCGGTCGTATCGCTTACCATCAGGCAAACAGCAAGCTCGTCTCGTCATTCAAAGTAATAAAAAAAACAATAAATACCACTATCGAGTATTCTTATTACCACACGCGCACCCACACCGTGGCAACTGAGTGGGCATCTCAGTATACCCAGTGTTAAGAAAGACAGTATTCACCAGCCACCCAGAGTCCTGCACGAACATCGGGAAAAAATAGGCAGTAGTTGTGCGTATCGGTCTTGGGTAGAAATTAATAGAAATAGTCCACATGAAAAGAGAGTTTTATTCCGTGCCAAAAAATACAATAACGCAAGAGTAGAACCCGCACTAGGAGAGAAGAGAAAAAAAGAGAGAGTCTAAAGCAAAGTAACAAAAAGTATGATCGGCTTAGTGATAGGCGTTAGAGAGTTATAAATGCGCCACATGCGTCAGCTGACCAACTTCCTGACGGCTGGCCGGCCGCGCGCTAAGAGGCGGAGGCAACGCGCCTCGCTCCGACCGGCGCGTGTGACGTTGGGTATTGTTAGGTGATCGCTACATATACCGCATACAGCCCACAAGCCTACAATTACCTATAGTGCGAACACGGTGTATTTAAAAACCACACCATGAAACTCATAAAAATATTTATTATATACTACCCATCTACAATTACACAGAACAGGCACACTGCGTGACGCACGTCTACGTCAGAGAACGGCCTTGTAGTGTACATTGAAAGTGAATATATGAAAAAGTTATCTTTTGCAGCGATACGCTCATGACGCGTCCTTTATAAATGTTCTAGTACAATATATTTCAAGGCTGTCCTTTTCTGTTCCTTCACTCTATCCCATCCCTTCTTCCTCCCAGGCCCTGAGACCGGATAAATACAAAAAACAATGCATAAAATGCTTTGTGACGTCTTATGCAAACGAAGGAGTGCATAAGGTAGACGCCATACCAATTGCCATCGTCATAACATAGTTTTTATCTAATAAAAATTTTAAAAAATACATACACAGTTATGCTAGACTTGATATTCGAACTATATACATTGTTAAATTAGTTACACTTTAGTGTGATATTAATAATTAAGAATACGATGTTCAAAGAGCTTTAATAGTAAATTGCATTCCTCATCTGTTTGCAAAAACCTCTTCGAGGAATTGTTTCCGTTTCGTTCAATAATTGTCTTTCTCAAATCCAAAACTAAACCGAACGATAAAACAAGTTTGTTTCAGAATAGTTTACTTATTTAAAATATAAAATGTTTATAATACAGTCAACATTATATGTTACAACCAATATATTTATAATAGAGAATAAATTTCGTAATATGTTCAAAATTCTATTAAAACCTCGTTATCTTCAAACTTCTTGTAGTAATAGTATCTGATATTGTCGTTTTCGAAGGATTTTATTTTATCTATTATCTTGTTATGTGTACACGGATCTGCTGCTTCCGTCGGCAATATTTCTAAAGCGAATTTATAAGTTTCATATTTTTCTATTTCTACCAATCTAGAGCTTACTGCGGTATATACATACTCCTCTTTGGCATTCACTTTAAAGGGCCAGTTAGATATTAAATTTCGGGCAAATGTTTCCAAAAACTCGATGATTATACTATTCGCTAATGTGTAACAGTTGTTTTCCTCCACAAATTCATTAAATAATATTGCAAATTCTTTAGCAAAGTTGTCAATGTACTGTTCAAATGCCACTAAGTTATTAGAATCGTCTTGTTCGGCCAAGGTACGTCGTGCATCAACTATAGTATTTGCGACTATGATAGTCAACCGTAAATACCAAATTGTGTCATATATCTCTGGTAGCGGCACAGCTTCTAGTAAATCTTTCAAAACTTGTTTTAATATCACAATTCCGTGTAAGCAGTAGGTTGACTCATTGTAAAATATTTTACTACTAAGGACCTCAACAAAACCAACTAAAAATCCCCGGAAGACATACATATTTGCTTGTTCAGACCTCCACGACTTTGTCGATTCTTTAACTAAAGTGTCTACAATCTCCAATTTACGTTTCAAAACTTCCTGGCTCGGTAGATACATGAGATATCTTGCAGTCAGATTCCATTTAGCGTTGAAGAAATCTCTCAGGTATGTTTCATCTAAGCGTTTCATTTGTCCCTCGTTAAACATGGTTGTAATATGCTCGCATACAATTGATTCAACCGCATCTTGCTGCATTAATTCAAAATGATCTACCATGTTCCTCAGTACGCTAGTCTTGCGGATAATCATGATATGTATATCAGGTAATGTATTCAATACCTGCCATGTACATAAAATATGATCGCCTAAGAGATGACTTGGAAGCTGTGTTTTAGTCATTTCTGTGAACAGTTCATTGTCGTCGTCTTCACGCACATCCAGAGTGAACGCTTTGAGAGTTTCATATAGTTCTTCTTGCAAGTCATTTACAATTTTTTGGTGGATTTCTTTGTACACTACCAACCTTATTGACACATTTTTCATTTTCTTCCAAATATTTGTCACTGTTATTTTTAAATCATGAATGCTGAAACACTCGAACGCCAAGCGTATGCCGTGTTTTAGTATGGAAGCTGGCGAGTTTAGCAAGAACTTGACAAATTCTCTTAACACAGCAGGTTGCAAATTAGCTGCATATGATTGAAACATTGGTAAACAGAACTTTAAATAGTCACCAACTATATACTTCTGTGTTTCTGATAAAGGAACGATAGGGCGCGACAAACATACAAATTTGCATATAGCTTTCCTGATGTACAATATTTTCCGTTCAATCTCAACGTGGTCAATTTTTGATTCAGTTGGAACATACTTGGTAACCAATCCAACTCTATCTGCGTACTCTGCTAGATGAAATAATCCGTAAACAGCAGCATCGTAGATTTCTTCACATAATTCATCTGAAGATAGTATTTTATTAAACAATTCTACAAAGTTTAGTGCTATATCAGTAGAAAAGTAAATCTTTAATTTTCTTAACAGATAAGCAAGACTGAATCTTGTTTTATTTTCAAGTTTTTTATTGAGTAATGTAATTTTGGATACTACTATAGATGCATCCTTTTTTAAATCTTTCATCAGGACAAATTGTGTGAGGGGAATTTCTTCTTCCTTTAACAAACTGTTATCCTTGTATTCCTCGCGGTCTAGTGCGACAAATTCCATAACTATATCTGGAATATCTTTTTTAGGCTTATCATACTGAATCATTAGCTCCAATAGACTGTGTATATATTTTCTAACACCCAATTTAACGTTTTCATCGTAGTTTTCAATGTTGAACTCATTTATTTTTTGTAAATAGTAATTACTCATGTAATTATAGATAATCTCAACATTTTCTGAAGGCAATTTGTCAGTTTGCTGTTTTAATAAATTTAAATTTAATCTTCCATCAATATGCTGCTTTAGAGCGTTATGTAGTTCTATTTTATGAACGATAGCATAAACTATGGCGATTAACTTATATTCTGCCTTGCAGCTATAGGTATTCCTATTGTCGTAAACATCCATGCTGTGTAAAATTTTATTGAATGCCTGCCAACAATTCTCATCGAATTTATGGTAGCTATGGGTACTTAAAACTTTTTCAATAAACTTAACTTTATTACGTATCATTTCGTTAACAAATCTTTGATAGTAATAATTAAACAACGTTTCTAATTCGCGGTCTGACTGTGCGCTGCTGACTAGCACATTGACAATATCGATCCTGATATCAGCATTAGCAGCAACTAATATGTATTTTTTGAGAGGCTCAAATGCTTTGTCAAACGATACAAACTCGAACCATTTGAAATCTTGACCATGACCAAAATGCTCAAGACCAGACTCTACATGTTCCAGGGCCCAAGCTTCTCTCTCTGCATTTGTCATTAATTTGTACAAACCAGCATAATAAAACTCCATACTCATTTCAAATTCTTTTTCCGGGTGGTGCTTAATAAAGACCTCTTTTAGGTAATGTAGCCTTGTTTCTAGCGGAATTACCTCTAGTATAAACTCATATTCTCTATAAAAGTCCCAGAATGTGTAAAAAGATATTATATTTGTAACATATTTTTTTACTTCGTCTGCGGTACTATATTTTACTAGCATTTTTCTATTAAGCATACTTAGGTACAATTTTGTGTGGCAAAACAGCCTGTTTCTGTGGTTTTTCATTATATGTTTAGAAAGTCGTAATCCAAACCTTTGACTACATGGCCAAGTTAATTTATGTTTAAACATATATTTCTCAACAAGATCCAGATATTTAACATCCGACACAGAATACAGGTAGCTCAGCAGTTTTAGTAAATTACAAACTTCGTTTTCGTTTACTTCATCTAACACAGTTCTAGCTACAGTGAATGAATCACCAACAATGTTTACCATGTCCTTGACAGCGATAAATATATGGTGGTCTTTAATCACCTCTACTTTCTTTGATTCTGGAGCATACCACAGAAACTTGAGAGCTATTTCCGGTAATTTCATTTTTATACAGTAAGAGCAGAACAGAGCTGCTCGATCACTGTTGGTCATGTGCTGAGATATCAGCTTTAAAAATTTCCTTCTCATCTTAAATGGCATTTCTGGGAAGACATGTTGTTCCAGGTAATCTGGATTGACAATGTGGGCAAACTCTTCTTGATAAAGCCATTGACATTTTAATGCTCTGGTGATATACACGCTGTCTCCGCACTTGAGGGTCTCGATAATGTAGTCTAATTCTTTTTTCTTGTTTGCCAAGTCTATTTTAAACAGTCTGTCAATGTCAGTCTTCTCATTTTGTAATTTGAATTCATCAAACGACACACCATTTGTTACTGCTTGATTCACCTTGGTGTTCAGCTCCCGATGTCTCTCATTTAGACTGTTCCCAGTCAATATAATCATGTTGATGGATCTGAAAAAAAAAAGATAATTTCATCAATGTTTGATTCAACTACTAGCGGCATACTTCGATTGTAGTAATAGATTCTAACAATTTCAGGTTCAAGTATCAACCAGGCCACTAAAATTTGTATTTAAATTGCCCAGGATTAAAGTTGGCATCTAATATGGTAATCTGCTTGCATTCTATAAGGTCATGTGCTCGATATGACTTAACTTTAATTGAACTAGGTACACCTCCTCTTACCACTTTAAAGACAAAATCTGTGATCGTATATTGTTACGAACATATCCTTATAAAATTTCAACTAACATAATCACAGATATAGTTGATTTTACACAGAAAAATGTTTTTTTGTTTTTATTTAAAGGTTTCCCAACAGCTTAGATATTGATAGATGCAATTATATACAAAGAAAGCTATAAGGTATTGTGGCTGATATATGTACCAATAATAGGTGCACACAGCATTTACCAATAGGGTATTACACTCTTTTTTGAAAAGTGTCTCAAATTAATAATTCTAGTGATAAAATACCACTAGAAATTTTATAAAAAAAAGTATTCAATCAATAAATGCCATTAAAATACATTTAAATATTACATTTTAAATTTTCCCGCGTAAATAAACGAAAACGCTAGAAGCCAAGTTGCTGACGTCATCTCGACAGTAAACATCAAGTAACAACGCTGTGCATAGAGAAAGAGGAAATTATTACAATTAAAAGGAGCTACTATCCTTATCATTGGTGTGTTGTTTCTGAATTTAAGAATTTAGAATACTAGTGTAAAAACGCCAAAAAAATGTGGATTCAAGTGTCAACTGATATAATTATGAGGAAAACTTGGTTACAACTTACGAGAAAAGATCCAAATTTATTGTCCGAAAAATTTGTCTATTTCAATAAATTAGAAATAGTGAACGCGTATTGACACTTTAAGTTGTTTACTGCCTTGATGACGTCATGTCATGGCGGCACTCGTTTCGCATATTTGTAAAACAGATTAAAAAAGTCAAAACTTTGAAATGAATTAAAAAATTTAAATTGGTTGTATTGTAAAAAATTATTTTATAATTTTATGAACTGAAACTATTATTTTCCGATTGCTTTTTGATTAAACTATATTATTCATGTATTTATGGAATTTTTCTCACATACACTAAAATACCCTATTATGTAACATATTGTGTAAACAGAAAACATATAATAGTAAAGAAAAATATACTGAAAAAAATACAAATAAAAAAAAAATCTTATTTATGAATATGTTTCGACAATTTACTTATAGGCATTTAATTTGTCGTGAAATATATCTAGATTTTTTACGCCCTTATGCGCAAGGTGGTTCTGACAATTGGTGAAATTACCCCAATATTAGTATTGCAATATGGAATGTGAAAAGTTCTAAACATGAGAAACCTGGGTATATTGTGTGGAACATTAAAACTAATTTTGTGTAAAATATCAATCTTGCTGTGAATTATTGTATGTATAAACTTCAAATCACTTAATAACCGCTAATTATGTAATGTATCCATGCCAAAATATTTAAGTCTATTGTAATAAGTGGATCTATGGGAAAAACAAGAACAAAAAAATGCAAGGTGCCTTGTAAATGAACGCTGTATGCCTTCAATTCTTTGCGAATGGACACTGTATATAGGATTCCATACTACATTCAAATATTCAAAATTACTTCTTACAAGAGCATTATACAGAATGATTTTGTGTTTGGTTTTCTAAATTGAAATGTCTTTCTCCTTATGAACCCTAGTATTTGAGCAGATTGTTTTACTATTTTGTCTATATGAGTAGTAAATCTCAATTTATTATCAAGTATAACACCCAAATGGCGTATTTCATTGACTTCAGTTACAACTGCATTGTTAATATAATATACAGAATGTTTAGAATCTTTCCTGTGAATTTTATATGAAAACATTTGGAACTATTAACATTCATTTTGTTAGCAGTACACCACTTAATGATGCCATCTATGTCTTTTTGAATTAACAATATATCAGATAAGGTATTGATAGTCTTATAGATTTTAAGATTGTCGGCAAACAATGAGCATTTACAATGCTTAATTACTGTAATGATGTCATCTATAAATATTAGGACCAACTTAGGCCCAAGAACAGAACCCTGTGGAACACCATAGTTAGAAAAATAGATGTTAGACTCATATTCTTTTACAACCTCTGTTTGAGGTCTATTGGCTAGATAAGTTTTGAACCAATTAAGTAAGGGGCCGAAAATTCCTACAGTATTCATTTTTTTTTATTATAATACAGTGATTGACAGTAACAAATGCACTACTGATCAGTGTATACCGCATCAACCTGCCGTTGTTATCCAAATAAGAGGACAAGTCTGATACAAATGATACTAGATTACTATTGACTGAACAACAACTATGTTTGATAACATATATTATCAAATTATATTTAGTAGATTATTCTGGCAATATGATTCATTTTTATCTGTATTACTAATACTGCCCACTCTGATATATTACAGGTACACATGCCTCGCACAGCCTTGCCCCCCTCCCCACCAACTGTGCCTACCCTTTAATCCAAACTTATGAGACAATGCACACGTGAACGGCGCACAACTATTAAGTGAATTCCTAAACTGTTACAAGCTCACAAAATTAATCAAAATGTAGCGGTTTATGCTATAAAATTGTGTTGCAGTTAAGTAGGAAACATCACAATAATACCAAAATCACTTTCCAGCGATAAGATCACCACTATTTCATAAGCTTTATTTAATCAATTCCATGACGAATAAACGTAGGTGTTTGGTTTACTTAGAAGTAGGTATCTAATCGAAACGAAAATAGTGATTCATACTCTAAATGTATGGGTGACCTAACACACAAACTAGGAAAAGAAATATTTATTATTACGCTAGCACAAAATTTTATGAAAAACCATAGTCTATAACATATAATATTAATGGTTTACCTTAATTACATGTATTTTATGAGTAATAATTATAACCGGCAACTTCTGCATTCACCAAAGCAGTACACAACTCGAGGAAATAGTATAATGTACACAACTGTGGAATTGACATGAGTAAATGGCCATAGAGTAAGTAATATACTATGTAAGAAGAGGCGGCACTTAGTACATTGATTTTGAGCTCACGCACATATACAAGAGCTCAGTTTAGGTAAGATTTTATACCAACGTTAGACATAAAAACGCCGCAAAGCTGTTAACTTACTACAAATCGGTTCATCTAGGGACGTTCGATATTCGATCGATAATATGATATAGATAATTTTATATCAATAAAAATTGCTGACCATATCTCTTACACAGGTATATATGTGGGGAATATCTGATCGTATTTCAAGATAATTATTAAAAGTTTTTGCAAGCGTATCCGATTTTCGGTGCATAAGAGAAAGGAAAAAGTGCTTTCCCTCTCCCTCGCGTGCGATGGTGGATACGGCAGACGCTCAGGCGTGCGCGCAACCGTGTAATTAAAAATTAATTGGGGCAAAAGCAAAGACTTTCAGTGGCTTCCATTATTTTTATTTGACCCTCATCCCTACATATATGTAATGATTTTATTTTTAATTTAGAATATTAATGTCCACCATTTTTAATAATTTCTTTTAACAAATGATTATTACAAAACACACAATAAAATTAAATAAAAGTTATAATAATAAAAGTCAGAGGTTTGTGCCCTTGGGATTTGAACATGCGCACATTCGTCTCGGCAGTCCGTTTCACAACCGACTAGGCTATCGCCGCTTTATTATTTTCTTATGTATAAATTATACATAGTGTTTTATAGGTCTCTTACTCAAAAATTCATTACAGTCCAATATTCCGTTGTTTATTTAAAAAAAAATACATAGAAATTGAACAGTATGGTCTTTTTCTAACGAACAATTGATGATTACAATTATTCCAGAGTCAAATTCATAGATTTCGCAAGTGCCTTTTTTGATTACCTAGTTCTTTTCTCCATTGTTACACACAAAATAAATAAAATACACAAATGTACCTAAACACAATTGGAGTCAATATCTGGGAATAATAAGAGTCACTTTTTCGCAAACAAACACGATATAAATTCCATAACGAAAAATACACACGAAACGGAGGAGCAGGCTCAACTCAACGCATTCGGAAGAAAACTTAAGTTATTATTGAACAAAATCGCAATTATAAAGAATATACAAATAAAGTCCAACAATAGAGTCTGTCATACGAGTCGTGTCACAGAAATAAATTGGCAAATTCAAAAAAATCTAAGCTTTGCAATCCCGTGAAGAATAAATAGATGAGTTAATTCAAAATTATTTAAAGTATAATAATTATTTTAACAATCTTAAGTAAAAATATTAGTCATTTCATGTTTACATTGGGTCATAAAATATATTTTTTTTTAATTTGCCGCCAAACTTTCTGTGCCAGGACTAGCGAGTCGTGGAATTTGTTAGAGACTCAATAATGGCGGCCATTTGTCAGCTATCATGAGCGCCAACATCTTTTTAGATTTTTAGATTCGTTATGTTGGTACTAGATGATACCTAAAGTCTTCTCAACCAAAACTAAGCTCTATATGGCGGTAATAAAGATAAATAATTATTCTTAGAAACCCTGACATAAACAACATTATGCAAAATGTTTTGTCCTCCTCATAGTTCACACCGATGATAAAAGAGTATAGAGGATGACCGGTATGGTGTCGTGACATGCGGCACTTTGAATGCATAAAATGGCGCCGACTCCGCCCCTTACAATAGTGATATGCTAGTACCGAAAATTTTGTATCGACATCGAAGAATTAAAAGAGAGATAAACAAGCCCAAAAAAAGATCAAATACAAAATGGGTTAGGTTCTACCATAATATAACAAACCATAATATAAACTTACCAAACTGAAACTTATTTAAAAGTAACAATTGTTAATGAAAGCAGTACTTGTTGTGACAAACATCCAGTTGTGTTTGATTCATTTTGTATATTTGTATGTTGCACTATTCCTTGATAAAAAGTAAAGTTACAGATTAGGATATTTACTTAATACATGATAAATGTAATAAGATAGCATAGCCAGCAATTATTTGGTTGATATTATTTTATAATTAGTTATTATGCTCTTTGATCGAGAAACACAACTATGTCTCAGTAAAACTAAAATCAATGAGCGTAAAGATGGTGGTTAAGATAATCAATTATAATAATTATTTTCAATAACAACAATATGATTATTTATCTAGTTCCATGCATGCAAATGTTGCTTGTAACATTAGACCGCCAATTTTAAAAATATATCTTATCTTACATTTCATCTTTATGTTGTTTCTTTTATGTTTCATTGGTTATGCAATAACAATTCTAATTTTATTCGTAGAAATACTTATATTAAAGTAATATTACTATTAGGTGAAGTATAATAATCATGACTATTTTACTTGCCGGGAATATTGTTGGAAAACAGTTATCCTTTACTGGCGGTACTTTTAACGTGTGGTTTATGCATTTCTTCTCAAAATGCAAAGAACGAATAACGTGTAGGATTCCAATCACATCGCCCAATATTCTCAATACATTTTGCCCTGGTTTTAAATTTTTTTGTTAATTCAGTCAACGAGCAATTCTCGCCGCAAAGAATAATGATGTACCTACACGCACTGAATTTCACCATTCAATCAAAAATCGATGGCGATTTGGTGACATACAAATCCGTTGATTCCATAACAAATCCCGATGATGTAGCAACTTATCCAACGGAGTTTTTGAACTCTCTGGAGTTACCAGGATTTCCACCATATAACTTGCAACTCAAAGTTGGTTCAGTTATTATGATATTGTGTAATTTGAATCCACCGCGACTTTGCAACGGTACTCGACTTGCGGTGAAAAGACTTATGCCGAATTTGATTGAGGCAACCATTTTTAACGGAAAGTACGCAGGTGAAGATGTATGTATTCCTCGAATACCAATGATTCCGACTGATCTTCCGTTTGACTTCAAACGATTGCAATTTCCGGTTCGCCTTGCGTTCGCAATGACAATTAACAAGTTGCAAGGCCAATCGCTTAGTGTTTGCGGGATAAATTTAGAAAATCATTGTTTTTCACATGGGCAGCTATACGTTGCGTGTTCACGAGTTGGGAAACCATTCGCTTTGTTTGTGTTAACGTCAGACCAAAAAACAAAAAATGTGGTTTACCAAAGAGCACTTCAATGAAACGGATAATTTGCAGACACGTATAACGCTTCGATTCAGTATTTACTTTGGATTCACTTTCATTTTTTACTTAGAGAAGTTCAACTAAATTACACTTCATTTTTGTAATCGAAATGAATTCATTACTGTTGTGATATTAAATAAAAATTTTCATTTTCAAATATAAAACAAATTTAATCCCCAAACGTAATGTTACAAAAAACGAAGCCATCTGGTGGCGAAACGGAGTTCGCCGGGTTTGTCAGTTCTATATATATTCGTACGTATGTAAGAAGAAGACTAAACCAAAACACAACTAATGTATTTCGCACGCAATACGACTATCACGACGAAAATTTACGCCTCTGCCTACCCCTGATAGGGGGAAAAGGTGTCATGCTATTTGTATAAGTATATGACAAGTGCACTCAACCAAACCCAACGCAAAACCATCACTAAAAATGTCACAAGAAAGCAAAATTCGCGATTTCGTTTACTTGGACGACATAATTATTCTAGTTTTTTTAGACCAAACCAAACTACTGAAATTATATTGAAAAAAAATGTATGGGATCAATCTAGAGAGATATTCTTTCGAATAAAAAAAGATTTTTCCAAATCAGTTCATAAATGACCGAGTTCTGAGGTAACAAACAAAAAAAAATCACGTCGATTTGATAACCGCCTCTTTTTTTTGAAGTCGGTTAATTAATTATCTTTATGCAAATCCGAAAAAAAATACAAACGATAAAACAAGTTACTTTCAGAAGAGTTTATTTAAAATATAAAATGTTTACAAAACGGTCTACACTATACAAGGTCGTGTGTTGTGTTACTAAATGAAACCACTTACTCATTCTCATCTTCAGCTTTTCTGACATTGAGCCAAAAATCATCCATTAATAATTTATTACGAATATTTTCACCAAAAACATTGGTTTTAGATTTCAGATTTTTGATGATTTTGTAGTTTTAATACGAATATGGCGTGTGCGTTAGTGTATTTCTGACTGAAAGTATGATGTAGTCGCTACGACGAATTCTCTTAGAGAGGTAGTACTGGCATTAGGACGCGTAAAATTAAAATTACTTTTTAGCAATATTTATTTTGTTCCAAACTTACAATTTTTATTTCATTCCGTGTTATTTCCAAGTAGATAAGAATGTGGTTTTCCTTAGTAACGCAATGTCAAAATTACCCTGTATGTATAACCAATATATGTATATTGTATAGTTCGGAATTAATTTCGTTACGCAGTTTAATCCAATATCGTAATTTCATCAATATCAACTTCAAACTTCTTGTAGCAATGGTATCTGATGTTGTTGTTGTCGAACGATTTTATTTTATCTATTATCTTGTTATGTGTACACGAATCTTTTACTCCAGTTGGCAATAGTTCTAAAGCGAATTTATAAGTTTCATATTCTTCTATTTCGACCAATCTGGAGCATATTGCAGTAAATATATACTCCTCTTTGGCATTCACTTCGAAGGGCCCGTGAGATATTAAATTGCGGGAAAACGTTTCCAAAATGTTGGCAATTGTCCTAAATGCTAATGTGTAACACTTATTTTCCCCAGCAAATTCATTAAATAATCTTGCGAATTCTTCAGCAAAGTTATCAATGTACTGTTCAAATGCCACAAAGTTACTAGAATCGTCTTGTTCGGCCAAGGTACGTCGTGCATCAACTATAGTATTTGCGACTATAATACTCAACCGTAAATACCAAATTGTGTCATATATCTCTACTAGCGGCACCGCTTCTAGTATATCTTTCAATACTTGTTTTAGTAACACAACTCCGTGTAAGCAGTAGTTTAACTCGTTGTAACATATTTTGTTCCCAAGGATCTCAACAAAACGAACCAAAAATCCCCGAAAAACATACTTATTTACTTTTTCAGACTTCCACAACTTAATAGATTCTTTGACTAAAGTTTCGACAATCTCCAATTTACTTTTCAAAACTTCCTGGCTCGGTAGATACATGAGATATGTTGCAGTCAGATTCCATTTAGCGTTGAAGAATTCTTTCATGTGTATTTCCTCTTCGACTTTCATTTGTCCCTCTTTTAACATGGTTGTAATATGTTTGCATACAATTGATTCAACCACATCTTCCTGTATTAATTCAAGATGATCTACCATGTTCCTCAGTACGGCAGTCTTGCGCGTGATCATGATCTTTTTATCAGGTAAAGTATTCAATACCTGCCATGTACATAAAATATGATCGCCTAAGAGATGACTTGGAAGCTGTATTTTGGTCATTTCTGTGAACAGTTCGTCATCGTCGTCTTCACGCACATCCAGAGTGAACGCTTTGAGAGTTTCATATAGTTCGTTTTGCAAATCATTTACAATTTTTTGGTAGATTTGCTTGTACATTACCAACCTTAATGATACATTTTTTGTTTTCTTCCAAATACCCAGCAATGTTATTTTTAAATCATGAATGCTGAAACACTTAAACGCTAAGCGTATGCCGTGTTTTTGTATGGACGTTGGCGAGTTTAGCAAGAACTTGACAAATTCCTTTAATACAGCAGGTTGCAAATTAGCTGCATATGATTGAAACATTGGTAAACAGAACTTTAAATAGTCACCAACTATATACCTCTGTGTTTCTGATAAAGGAACGATAGGGCGTGACAAACATACAAATTTACATATAGCTTTCCTAATGTACAATATTTTCCGTTCAATCTCAACATGGTCTATTTTTGATTCAGTTGGAACATATTTGGTAACCAATCCAACTCTATCTGCATACTCTGCTAGATGAAATAATCCGTAAACAGCAGCATCATAAGTTTCTTCACATAATTATCTGAAGATAGTATTTTATTAAACAATTCCAAAAATGTTTGTGCTATATCAGTAGAAAAGTAAATTCTTATCTTCCTGAGCAGATTTGCAAGATTGAATCTCGTTCTATTTTCAAGATTTTTGTTGAGTAATGTTATTTTGGATACTACTGTAGAAGCATCCTTTTTTAAATCTTTCATCAGGTCAAATTCTGTGTGGGGGATTTCTTCTTCTCTTAATAAATCGTTATCCTTGTATTCCTCGCGGTCTAGTGCGACAAATTTCATGACTATATCTGGAATATCTTTTTTAGGCTTTTCATATCGAATCATTAGTTCCAATAGAATGTGTATATATTTTCTAACACCAAATTTAACGTTTTCATCATAGTTTTCAATATTGAACTCATTTATTTTTTGTAAATAGTAATTATTTATGTAATTATAGACAATCTCAACATTCTCTGCAATCAATTTGTCAGTTAGCTGTTTAAATAAGTACAAATTCAATCCATCATCAATATGCTGCTTTAGAGCGTCATGAAGTTCTATTTTGTGAATGATAGCATAAACTATCGCGACTAACTTATATTCCGCTCTGCAGCTATAGGTGTTCTTAGTGTCGTAAACATCCATGCTGTGTAAAATTTTATTGAATGCTTGCCAGCAATTCTCATCGAATTTATGATAGCTATGGGTAATTAAAACTTGGTCAATAAACTTTTCCTTATTACTTATCATTTCGTTAACAAATCTTTGATAGTAATAATTAAACAACGTTTCTAATTCGCGGTCTGACTGCGCGCTGCTGACTAGCACATTGACAATATCGATCCTGATATCAGCATTAGCAGCAACTAATATGTATTTTTTGAGAGGCTCAAATCCTTTCTCGAACGATACAAACTCGTACCATTTGAAATCTTGACCATGACCGAAATGCTCAAGACCAGACTCTACATGTTCCAGGGCCCAAGCTTCTCTCTCTGCATTTGTCATTAGTTTGTACAAACCAGCGTAATAAAAATCCATACTCATTTCAAATTCTTGTCCTGGGTAGTGCTTAGTAAAAACCTCTTTTAGGTAGTGTAGCCTTGTTTCTAGCGGAATCACCTCTAGTATAAACTCATATTCCCTATAAAAGTCCCAGAATGTGAAAAAAGATATATTCGTTACATATTTTTTTACATCTTCTCCTGTACTATATTTTACTAGCATTTTTACATTAAGCATACTTAGGTACAATTTTGTGTGGCAAAACAGTCTGTTTTTGTGGTTTTTCATTATATGTTTAGAAAGTCGCAATCCGAAACATTCATTACATGGCCAAGTTAATTTATGTTTAAACATATATTTCTCAACAAGATCCAGATATTTAACATCAGACACAGAATACAGGTACCTAAACAGTTTTAGTAAATTACAAACTTCGTATTCGTTTACTTCATCTAACACAGTTGTAGCTAAAGTGAATGAATCACCAACAATGTTTACCATATCCTTGACAGAGATAAATATATGGTGGCCTTTAATCACCTCTACTTTCTTTGATTCTGGAGCATACCACAGAAACTTGAGAGCTATTTCCGGTAATTTCATTATTATACAGTAAGAGCAGAACAGAGCTGCTCGATCACTATTGTTCATGTTTTGAGATATCAGCTTTAAAAATTTCCTTCTCATCTTAAATGGCATTTCGGGGAAGACGTGTTGTTCCAGGTAATCTGGATTGACAATGTGGGCAAACTCTTCTTGATAAAGCCATTGACATTTTAATGCTCTGGTGATATACACGCTGTCTCCGCACTTGAGGGTCTCGATAATGTAGTCTAATTCTTTTTTCTTGTTTGCCAAGTCTATTTTAAACAGTCTGTCAATGTCAGTCTTCTCATTTTGTAATTTGAATTCATCAAACGACAAACCATTTGTTACTGCTTGATTCACTTTGGTGTTCAGCTCCCGATGTCTCTCATTTAGACTATTCCCAGTTAATACAATCATGTTGATCTGAAAAAAAAAATTAGATAATTTCCTCAATGTTCGATTCATGTACTAGTTGCATACTTCGATTGTAGAAGTAGATTGTAATAATTTCAGGTTCAAGACTCAACCAGGTAACTAAAATTTGTATTTAAATTGCCCAGGATTAAAGTTGGCATCTGATATGGCAATCTGCCCGCATAGGTACTATAAGGGTATGTGTTTGATATAACTTAATTGAACTAAGTACAGCTCTGCTTACCACTTTATAGGACAAAATCTGTGAAAGTATATTGTTACGAACATATCCTTATTAAATTTAACTAACATAATCACAGGTATAGTTGATTTTACATAGATTTTTTTTTATTTTTTATTATTATGAAGGTATACATACCAACAGCATACATATTGATACATGCAATTATATACAAACAAAGCTATAAGGTATTGTGGCTGATATATATGACAATAACAGGTGCACACAGCATTTACAAATTATACAGGGTGTTCCAGAAAGTAGTGTCAAGCGGAGGTCCAGAGATAGAGCACCCCTTGGGCTATCCGAATCATCCCCATGTATTTTCATAGTTTTCGAGTTATGAATATTTTTCTGAATTTTGGAGAATTTTCAATTTGAACAATTAAATCCTACCTTTTTAAAACGGTAAAAGACTTATTCGAGATTTTTTTGTTGTTACTATTTTCATTAGTTGTACTTTTTTGCTAAAAATAATCAGCTTCGTAATTTTAATGAAAATTATGAATATGTTGGTGTAAAGTGAAAAACTTGCGTTCTTTGAATTAAAACACAGCGAGGTGGAAAATTCTTAAAATTTGCCATCAGATTATAATTATTATTTTTTGACTTCTCATCGCTCCTAAGGTTAATTAGTTTGTAAACAAACCGAAAATGACTGCAAGAAAGCTATAAGTTAAACATTTGGCTTATTTTTGTGTTTAATTTCAATTAATTTTGCATGATTCATTCTTGTGGTTTAAAGTTTGTAAACGTTGGTGTAACTCTTTTACCTGCGATTACAATGGGCCAAGGGGATAAGAGACCGAATTATTGCTATCTCTCTGCCTGAAAATTCCTACAGTATTCAGTTTTTTTATTAGAATGCTGTACCTAACAGTATCAAACACACTATTGGTCAGTGTATACCGCATCAACCTGCCGTTGTTATCCAAATCAGAGGACAAGTCTGATACAAATGATACTAGATTACTATTGACTGAACAACAACTATGTTTGATAACATATATTATCAAATTATATTTAGTAGATTATTCTGGCAATATGATTCATTTTTATCTGTATTACTAATACTGCCCACTCTGATATATTACAGGTACACATGCCTCGCACAGCCTTGCCCCCCTCCCCACCAACTGTGCCTACCCTTTAATCCAAACTTATAAAGCAAAGTAGCAAAGCAAACTTATCAGCTTGACTAGTGTGGTATGTAAAGTAATGGAAAAAATTATAGTTAAGCATATCAGACACTTCTTTGCCAACCACCAAATTATACCTGAGCAACAACATGGTTTCTGCCCGCATCGCTCCACAGTGTCCAATTTGCTTGCATGCCTATCATCCTGGACTAAACACTTCAATAAAAAAGAGCCCATCGACGTAATATACCTAGACTACGAAAAAGCTTTTGACAAGGTCCCAACTAGAAGACTTCTACACAAACTAGAGTTTGTGGGAATACGTGGGAAATTATTAACATGGATTGAGGCATTCCTACGAGACAGAACCCTGCGGGTGAGAGTGGGTGACACAATGTCTGAACACCGAGCAATACACAGTGGCGTGCCACAGGGTTCAGTTCTGGGCCCAGTGCTGTATATACTGTACACCTTTGATCTTCCACAACACTTAAAATGTAATGTCAGTACCTTTGCAGATGACACAAAAATATTTGGGAATCCACTTATTGACTATGACCGCCTCCAAGAGGATCTAAACAGAATAGCCAACTGGTCCAAGGAATGGCTTATAAACCTTAACGCCTCGAAATGCACTGTATTATATATAGGCAGAAGCAATCCTCGTCTGACTTACAAGTTGTATTCCACTCCACTGATTGAGACCAAAGTGCAGACGGACCTGGGAGTGAAAATATCGGAGGATCTTAAGTGGGAAGAGCATATAACATCAATTACAAAGAAAGCTAAGACCCTTATTTGTCTAATCAGAAAAGCCTTTGGAAATCTCACACCCGACATGGTACTTCGGATACACAAAACCTTTGTGAGACCGATTCTGGAGTATGCATTCCAAATCTGGAGCCCGTATTTTGTTAAGGACATCGAACTTCTGGAAAAGGTACAGCGCAATTTCACAAAAATACCACGAATCTTGAAACAACGGAGTTACGAAGAACGCCTAAAGGTGTTGAGCCTCACTAACCTAAAGGATCGTAGGGACCGTGGAGATCTGATCGAAACGTACAAGATCCTAACTGGACATTACGACATTCAAGGTTTTGAACACAAAATCTTCGCACGCGACGAAAATTTCCATCTAAGAGGCCATTCTTTAAAGTTGCGTACCAGCTTCTCAAACAATAATCCACACAAGCACTTCTTGAGTAATAGAGTGGTCAGAGCGTGGAATAAACTCCCAGAACATGTGGTTACAGCCGGAAACATATACCAGTTTAAGAACCGACTGGACAATTACTTAGCTGCAAATGAAAACCTGTAGTAATAGCGAGATACGGGCATTATCAGTTGTTTCAACTGCCTGCCTGATGTATATAATAATAATAATAATAAAGCATTTTCATATAAATACTTTTCTGGCTATCCAAAATAGATAATACACAAAGGGAATAACTGCTGTCTCTAATATGTGATAACTACTAAAATAGATTACATAACAATTATGTATATACATATATGCTTGATTAATAGTAATAATTTAGAGTCAAACATATTTAGTTATGGTCACAAAAAAAAGAATTAGAAAATCTGAAAAAAAAAAATAATTTAAACAACCAGCAGTTTTTGTTAAACATTATATATACATTACATATTATCTATTCCTTTCTTCTTCCAGCTTTCAGTACAGACACAGAAAATCTACAATTATATTATTTTATTGGACATGTTTTGATTAGTCCTTGTCTAGCCACGATGGTAGCATAAACAGCGCACAACATCCATTTAGTGAATCACTAAAGTATTACAAGCTCACAAAATTAATCAACATGTAGTGGTTTATGTTATAAAATTGTGTTGCAGATAAATGGGAAAACATTATTATAATACAAAAATCACTTTCCAACGATAAGATCACCACTATTAAATCAATTACATGACGAATAAACGTTGGTGTTTGGCATACTTATTTTTATCAGTATCCAATCAAAACAGAAAAAGTGAATCATATTCTAATTTTATGGGTGACCTAACACAGAGATTAGGAAAAAAAATATTTATTATTACGCTAGCACAAAATTTAATGAAAAGCCATAGTCTATAACATATAATATTTATGGTTTACCTTGATTACATGTATTTTAAGAGATATAATTATAACCAGTAACTTCTGCATTCACCAAAGCAGTAAACAACACCGAGGAAATAGTATAATGTACACAACTGCATTTATTAAGAATAAATGGCATTAACTTTTGCAGTCTTACCATTGAGTAAGTAATATACTACGTAAGAAGAGGCGGCACTTCGTACAATGATTTTGAGCTCGCGCACAAATACACGATCTCAGTTTAGGAAAGATTTGATACCAACGTTACACATAAACAACGCCGCAAGGCTGCTAACCAATGACTAAATATAAAGAGGACAGGCCTCAAAAATTTGCTATATGAATAAGTTATATTTATGTCAGGGAAATCGACGCAGAATTGTCAATATATATGTCTATCTCTTTTATTCAAAGCTTATTTGGAACGCAACAAAAAAAGACAAAAATAATTGCTTTCTTCGCATATGGGACTATTTCGTTTACTTCAACACACTGGGACCGCCTTGCGGCAGAAACGCCATTTGTTGCAGGCGAGTCAGCAAGTACATGTAGTGTCAGACGATGTAAACAAATCTTCATAAATATTGAATTTAAAGTAATATAATCATATTCTCAATTGTTCAGTGTGTTTATTAGTGTATATGTTAAGTTTCGAAAATGACTCAGTGTTGTGTGAAAGGATGCAAATCGAATTCACGCAAGAAAGACCCCGAAATATCTTTTCATAGGTTAGTAACTGTTTTTACCGAAAATTAGCAAATATCTTTGTATATTTACTTTTTGGATTTGTTTTTATCAATTAAAATGATATGTGGATCTGGTTTGTTAAGCTTTGGACCCTTTTAGGCGTGGTTTATACACATTAAAATCATTATGTTTGTTTACACACGAGCTTAGGGATGGGTGGGTGGATTTGTTTAGAAATTATTGATATCGATATTTTAACAGACGCCCGTTTATCAGTTACGGTTTTTGTCTTTGAAAAGAATGTTAGAGCACACATCAATATTGTATTATCCAGAACGACAAACTAAGTGAAATTAGAATATTTTTTAAGATAACCAAAAAATTTAAAAACCAAGGCAAAATGAATTGAGAATATTGAGCGACGTGATTGGAATCCTACACCAAATACATATTTCTTTACATTTTGAGAAGATATGCATAAACCACACGTTTAATTAACGCGAGTAAAGATAACTGTTTTCCAACAATATTCCCGATAAGTAAAATAGTAATGATTATTATACTTCACCTAATAGTAATATTACTTTAATATATTGCTATGAATAAAATTAGAATTGTTACATAAAAGAATAGATAAACATAAAAGAAACAACATAAAGATGAAATGTAAGATATATTTTTACAATTGGCGGTCTTATGTTTCGAGCAACCTTTGCATGCACGGAAATAGATACATAATCATATTGTTATTGCAAATAATTATTATAATTGATTATCTTAACCACCATCTTTACGCTCATTGATTTTAGTTTGCTGAAACATGGTTATGTTTCTCGATCAAAGAGCATAATAATAAAATAAAATAAAACCAACCAAATAATTGCTGACTACGCTATCTTATTCCATTTATCATGTATTAAGTAAATATGTTAATCTGTAACTTAAATTTTTAGCAAGGAATAGTGCAACATACAAATATAGATCAAACACAACTGGATGTTTGTCACAACAGGTACTGCTTTCTTTAACAATTGTTACTTATAAATCAGTTTCAGTTTGTTTGTTTATATTATGGTTTGTTATATTTATATTATGGTAAAACCTAACCCTTTTCGTATTTGATCTTTTTTGGGCTTGTTTGTCTCTCTTTTAATTCTTCGATGTCGATACAAAATTTTCGATACTAGCATATCACTATTGTAAGGGGCGGAGTCGGCGCCATTTTATGCATTAAATGTGCCGCATGTCACGTGACCATATTACCCATCCTCTATACTCTTTAATCATTGCTGCTAACTTACTATAAATCGAACCTCTAGGGACGTTCCATACTCGATTGATAATATAACATCAATAAAAATTGCTAGCAATACATCTTACACAAGTATAAATTAAGATGTCATCTATAATTTCCACTATTTTAAATATTTTTTTAACAAATTATTATTTCAAAATATACAATAGCGTTACGCGAATTTCTTAAGTATAAATTGTATATAGTGTTTTATGGGTGTTTTACACAAAAATTCATTACAGTCCAATTTTCCGTTATTTATTTCCAATTTTATATAGAAATTGAACAGTATGATACCTTGCAGATAATATGATCTTTTCCGTTTAATGAATAATTACTTTGAGTACAATCATTGCAAAGGCAAATTCATAGATTTCGCAAGTGCCCCTTTTATTAGTTTTTTTCTCCATTGTAACACAATAAATTAAATACACAAATGTAAATACAAACGTAGTCAATATCTGGGTATAATAAGAGTCACTTTTTCGTAAACACACACGACATATATTCCTTAACAAAAAATATACACGAAACGGAGGAGCAGGCTCAACTAAACGTATTCCGCAGAAAACTTATGTTATTATTGAACAAAATCGCAATTATAAAAAATTAACAAATATAGTCCAGCAATAATGGCAGCTATCTGTCAGCTACCACGAGCGCCAACATACTTTCTAGATTTTTAGGTCTATTATGTTGGTACTAAGGTCAGTCGGGGGAAGTGCGCCATAAAATTTTCATAGCTGGATTCAATGCAAAATAATTTCTTTTTGTGCTGACTTAAGAATGTAATTTTATTAATTTAAGAATATTTGGTATTTTGTGATAACAACCTATAGCCATTCAAGGAAATCGGACCATAAATTAATAATATTTTGCTCAAAGTAAAAAAAAATGGTAGTAGGCGCACTTGCCTCCGGAAATGGGGTAAGTGCGCCTGTGTAAAAAAAAACGCCAATATGAAACATTATAAAGAAAACACTCACTTTAGTCCATAGAGAAATAAGTTTTACACGCATTGCTCTTGGATAATTTTTAATCAATCAATATTATAACAAACTATGGCTGTCAAATCAAATTCGGGGTAAGTGCGCCATATATATGTAAATCAGGGCTTGAAAACATTTTAGAATTTTTATTGATATATAATTTTTTGCTATGTTAGAGTTTTGTGTGCGGATATGTTGGAATAAAAAAATGTTAGCCGTAATATAAAAATCCATTTTATTTCTAAAAACTAAAAAAAAGCATACAAAAATTTAGGAATTAACAATTTTGAATGCGTTATAACTCAATTACTTAGAATTTGGCCTTATGACATTTGATATGTTTTAGCTGCATTATATCCAGATAACGTGCCTGATCGAACAGCAACCTATTCACGTAAAGTTGCTCTAGACCAAGATATTTCAGTTTTTCTTTTGTAAAAACGAATTAACTAATACGCCCTTTTATTTAAGTCGGCTCAAAACAAAATACCTTGAGTACAAAAAATTCTGCTGTTAAGTATAACATTTTAATAATAATAATTCATATTAGTAAAACTTATTCTCAAAAAAGGTTGGTTATATATGGATCAGGGGCAAGTGCGCCATACGACTATTAACTGTGGCGCACTTGCCCTACTCGACAATTTTTAGGTACATTTTTTCGCATTGCTAAAATATAATTTATTTGAGTATATATAAACAAAATTCAGGCAGGAAGTTAAAATAAACGGTTTAAACTATGTATTCACCTTACTGGTTTACAGAAATATGTTAAACATCTTGAAATATTTGATGTTATCTTTCACGGGGTCATCTCGGTTTACAGGTCTAAATGACACTTAAAATAAAATGGCGAATAAATCGTATTAAAATGAACATAGCCATTTATGTTTTTTAGTGGAACTGTATTTCAGTTAGTAGCATAGATGTAAGATTGCGGTAATTGTATAACATCAATAGTTCTCGATTTTTTTAGGGTAGGTGCACTTACCCCGTCGGCGCACTTGCCCCACCTGACCTTATATGTAACCTAGTCTTGTCAACCAAAACTAAGCTCTATGTGGCGGAACTAAGATATATAATTATTCTTAGAAAACCCTAACATTATCAACATTACACAAAATGTTATACGTGTCCTCCCCCTGGGTCTCATAATTACCAAGATTATTTTCACTTAGTATTTTTTATTTTTCAACACGGCCTAAGTTACCTAATCTAAATTTAATTTGATTTACTGGTGGTAGGTCTCTGATAATATTTGAAGGTCCGTCTGGCTATGTACCACCGCAATGTCTATTTCTGCCTCCAAGCAGCAGTTTGTAGTCACTGTTTTGTCCCGCATTGAAGAGCATTGTAGCCAGTGTAACTACTGGATATAATAAGACTTAAACATCTTATGTCTCAGGATGAGGAGCGCAGTGGAATACCAAATAATGCTTTGTAATAAACACTGATACAAACTGATGGCCGGCATATTGGTGTCCATGTAGAGGTTGCGGTTGGTAAAGACGTGGTAAAGATCCAAATCTTGTTGCGGGTGGACATTTTACTATTTTTGTTTATAAGCCAATGTAAATGACCCATCGCGAATGCGACTCCCGCACGTATGCGTTTACGTGTGTGGTGGAGATCAATTTCTGATCAAGGATCACTCCTAAATATTCGACCCTATTGGGTCAAGGAATGTTCTTACGCCGCCCTGTTGACGACTGTCCACAAAAACAATAGATCGAAATAGACGTGTGTTGCTATTATTGATGGTGTTGCATAGAAGCACACGAAGATACTGAATCAGTCCATTATATTATTACCTTAAGGAATAGTGACAGCCTTTTTTTTCTTAAAGAATATCGAGACTGGCCTAGCCCTAACGATCGCGAAATAGGCGGCGGAGGAGTCCTCACTTTCGTAACTATTAACCGCAACAAGATGGTCGTAGCCTACAGGAATGTTTGTGAAAGAACATTGAGGACTCCAGGCTGGAGGCCAACAATTCCTCTTTCTCGTCGTCATCAAACGCCGGGCGTTGATTCGGACGATTAAGCGGAGGAATGGGGGCCACATTGTTTCTCTTGAAGTAATGACACAGCTTCCAAAAGACCCGTTGGGTCAGTTAGTTTCGATAAACGGTTATACCATCTCAAATCGACGACCTCTTGAATGCGACGTTTGGCCTCACGTTTGAGGAAACGCGCAGCACGTCGTCGATCCGGGATGATAGTTATTATATAAAAATATATAGCCTCACTATATTTTGGCTTTAAAACTATTTCACTGAGGTAGAGGGTAACTAAACATTGTTATTCCAACATAATATCTACTATAGACGCATCTCAAAAGGAATAAATTTCCCCCGTTTTTGCAATATTTTTCATTGATGTTCCGCTCCTATTAATCTCAGTAGTACCTCAGATGCGATCAAACAAACTCTTCAGCTCACAATAAAAATGGCGGTTTGAACAACGATTTTCTATTAAAAGAATGCGAGGGAGAGCAAATAAATGGTAGACGACAGTATATTATCGTCATAACCATAGATTTAAATCATTAGATATGCCCTGTGCTCCTTGAAACTCTAAAATATTTATATCTGTGTGTCTATCGGAAAAATCTAAATATAATCAATTTCCTCAGAACAATGACAAGCATAGAAGTAACACTATGACATTTGAGTGTACTGTGTCTTAGACAGCAAGAAATTTAATTGTGTTGCGATCCCTTCTGACATCTTATCTATATCGATAGATGCTTTGTCTATCGGCTATGGTAAATTCACAGACCTGCTAAAATAAACACTTTTCGGTCAGTCAACTATAAACCGTTGCAAATTGCTATTTTAGTTAAAGGCTAAAAAAAGATATCAAAACCCTGATTTGGTATTCAAGTACCAAAAAAAGTCTGAGTACATAAAAGCACTCGGTAAAAAGCTGTTAAATTACAATAAACTATCGAACTACCGGCGTTCTTCGGGCTAAATTTTTTCCAATTTTCATTTGCTATTTACAGCAGTTTCCATGCCTTCCGAAACGTCATTTACTAAACACAAAAATGGTTTAGCATTTAGATTATTAAATTAAGAAACTGTTAGAAATTTCGGAAGGAATGGAAACCGCTGTAAGAAACAAGAAATCGGCCGGAATTTCGTCTAGGAGAAAGCCAGTACGCCTTCTGTTCTTTTCTAACTTTCTTAGGCATTAAAAGATACCCAAGAGGTGGGATTTGACAGAAGCTACTAAAATGGGACAGTAAAATTAAAACACAGCAGTATCATTCATGTCACATATGTTTGATAACTTATTTCAATGTTAATAAAACTTTGTCGAAATGCTTAGAGCAAACACGGTGCTGTTTTTTCCAATGCCAATTGGGACGAGCTATGGCCACGATCCATTTTTGCCTCATAGCATCATCTGTAGGGAATCTGCAATGAAACACATTGTATGAAACACACTATGAAAATCAGATAGTTTCCTCGACCCCAGCCTTCGCGCACGGTTTCCAAGTGGCTTTTACCACTACACCACCGTATATTGAAAGTAAAAGGCAATTTATGCAAAATAGTAAACTACAATATACCAACATTTATGTTATCGACAGAATATGCAGCACAACACTATTGAACACGACTACGTAAATTGGTAAAAAATGAAAAATACTTAATAATGACTGGATCGAATGGCCAACAGCAGATTATAATATGACTAGAGCATAATAAAGTATAATTAATAACACTTTTTGCACTTATGTACAGGGTTTAAGCAAATATATTACGTTTTTTGTTTACTCACCGATGGAAGCTGATGATTTCAGTTTCATTTTCTTTACGAGAAGAATGAGATTTACACCCCACAATAACGCAGGCCATTGCTTGTTCCTAGGGCTATATTTTACTTAAACAGCACTGTGTATTTATTAAAATTAACATTAACACTTTGGAAAAGTACGCGCTGAAGTATAACGTAACTAAATTGTGTGAGCGCGTTTGTGACATTGTTTTGAGATTGGCAAGTTGGAACATTTGACATTTTATTTGCTTTTTAATTCGGCATCATAAAGAGGACCAAAGGTAACCATTTGATTATTTTAAAGTGTACGCAAGCCGACCTTAGCAACATAATATTTGTCTCGTTCTTTTCAACGGTTTTGGCCTATTTGAAAAAATAGGATAAGTATATGAGGGTAATTTAGATTCCTTCTATGCTTGTTCTTGTTCTGAGTCAATTTCACAAACATAACCTAATTAGTAGAATATTACTACAATACCAATTATAAATTTAAGAAGGGAAGACGTGTTTGAATGATATGAATTTTGACTGTGAAAAATGAGAAACATCAGTGATAAAAATTTTAATTACTGACGCATCGAATAAAACAAGTTTAATAAAAAATAAAATTACAACGAATTTTTGCCACTTTATAGTTTCTTTCTTGCAGTTTGTAGTTATTGTTGATAAGGAAAGCATATTTTTATTTAGAGACTTAACGGCAAAAAATTAAAAAAAAGTAATCAATGTGCTCCGCTCACTGCTTACTACAACCGACTACGACGTGAAGGGTGACCTCAGTCTTCCCAACGATGACACAATTCCGTGCAGCTGAAGTATGAGCGGGCACATCTAATAATTTAAATCTATGGTCACAACATATTTTTTTACTAATAAAAATAAAAAATACATAAACAATTGTGCAAAACCTGATATTCGAAATATACTTATACATTTGTAAATTAAACTTACTTGTGTATGTTATTGATCAAAATGTGGTTAATATGAATACCATATTTACAAAACTTAGTAAATTGCAACCCTAATCGGTTTGCAACAATCGCTTCGCGGAACTGATAGAACAAGTTTCTTTCAGCATAGTTTATTTTAAATATAACATATACAGTCACAAATACAGTCAACATTATAAGTACGTATAACAAATATATTTATAGAACAAAATAAATTTCATTTTCATTAGACAGTTGAATCCTATATCGTAAGTTCATCAATATACTATTGAAACATTATCAACTTCAAAGTTCTTGTAGCAATAGTATCGGATGTTATTGTTCTCGAAGGATTTTATTTTATCTATTATTTGTTCGTATGTACACGGATCTCTTCCATGCGTCGGCAATATTTCTAAAGCAAATATATAAGCTTCATATTTCTCTATTTCGACCAATTCGGAGCTTATTATAGTAAGTACATACTCTTCATTGAAAATAAACGAAGGATCGAAAATAGATCTAAAAGTTAGCCAAAATGTTTTCAAAAGGTCGGCGATTGTCCTAAACGCGAATGTATACCACTGATTTTTCTCTACAAATTCATTAAATAATTTTGCAAATTCTTTAGCAAAGTAATCAATGGACTCGCTTATTACCATAAACTTATTGTTATTGCGTTTTCCGGCCAAGGAATGTCGACCTTTGACTATTGTATTTGCGACAATAATATTCAACCGTAAATACCAAATTGTGTCATATATCTCTATTAGCGGCACAGCTTCTAGTATATCTTTCAATACTTGTTTTAGTATCTCAATTCCGTTTAAGCAGTAGGTTGAGTCGTGGTAACATATTTTACTAACAAGGATCTCAACAAAACTAACCAAAAATCCCCGAAAGACATACTTATTTACTTTTTCGGACTTCCACGACTTTATCGACTCTTTAACTAAAGTTTCGACAATCTCCAATTTACGTTTCAAAACTTCCTGGCTCGGTAGATACATGAGATATCTTGCAGTCAGATTCCATTTAGCGTTGAAGAATTCTTTGATGTGTATTTCCTCTTCCACTTTCATTTGTCCCTCTTTTAACATGATTTTAATATGCTCACATACAATTGATTCAACCGCCTCTTGCTGCATTAATTCAAGATGATCTACCATGTGCCTCAGTATAGCAGTCTTGAGCGGAATTCTGATCTTTTTACCACGTAATTTATTCAATACCTTCCATGTACATAAAATATGATCGCCTAAGAATTGCCTTGGAAGTTGAGTTTTGGTCATTTCTGTGAAAAGTTCATCGTCGTCGTCTTCACGCGCAGCCAGAGTGAACGCTTTGAGAGTTTCATATAGTTCTTCTTGCAAGTCATTTACAATTTTTTGGTGGATTCCTTTGTATATGACCAACCTCAATGATACATTTTTTGTTTTCTTCCAAATCCCTAGCAATGTTATTTTAAAGTCATGATCCCTGAAACCCTCGAACACCAAGCGTAGGCCGTGATTTTGTAAGGACGCTGGCGAGTTTAGTAAGAACTTGGCAAATTCTCTTAAACAAGCAGGTTGTAAATTAACTGTATATGATTGAAACATTGGTAAACAGAACTTTACATAGTCACCTACCATATACTTCTGTGTTTCTGATAAAGGAACGATAGGGCGTGACAAACATACAAATTTACATATAGCTTTCCTAATGTACAATATTTTTCGTTCAATCTCAACATGGTCTATTTTTGATTCAGTTGGAACATATTTGGTAACCAAGCCAACTCTATCTGCATACTCTGCTAGATGAGCAGGAACTTTGTCGATTGTACATACTAGATTTGGCATTTCGAACATTCACTGTGTTCAACTGATTTGAACTAATATCTATTCAAACTGGCTTTAGTATTGTCAATATTTACAGCATATAGATGTGTAAGGAGTGGTGCTCACAATATAAGAACTCAAGTCTAAGTGTAAGCACCTTTGGTTTTCTTTTCTTTTCTTTGGCAACCATTACTAGTATTACTTTAGCATTGTATATTTAAATACCAATGAAAGTTTTTTTTTTTTTTGTATCTTTCTTATTTGAAACTTTATGCATTCTTTTCATTTAAATTCCGAATTTGTATAATCTAAGTACCTATATTTGCCAAGTTTGTATACAGATACTTACTTATATGTTTTCTTCTTTGTTATATAAAAGAGTTTGTACATTTTAGTTTGTTTATTATTATTTTAGAATAACTGTTTTATTTGTCTGTAATTTGCATTATCGGCTACTGATGAGTTTTTGACTCTCATTATAGGTATCCCAAGATACAGGCATAGCCTAATTTGGGGACCCCTGACAATAATTATTTATTAATTTACAAATCATAGCACTTACATTATGTGGGTTATTACAACTGCGTTAAGATGCGCACTAAGTTTAGAACTTGTATCGCGTATCCTTTACAAACCAGTAACAATAATTAAATTTGTCAGACTCTAGTTCGAAGTCTCAAAGTTACAAAAAAGAAAACAAATAACAATAAAAATAATGATAACTACAAAAATTCTCTATAAACAATGAACTACTAAACTAAAACAGCACGAATTTCCTATTTACTGTTAACATCTAGAAAAATATAATATGACTATAAACTCTTAAAATTAATTACATAACCAAAACTGTTGAGATCAATACGAATGTAGAAAAAACAGTGACAGGGTAAGACAATAAGAATCATTGTGTATGTGTGTGTGTGTGTGTGTATGTGCAAGTGTGTGTGTGTGTTAGTCACCCAAAGTAGTTAATAATTCTTCGGTATCTTGGTATGACAGTGTCAGAAGCCACTCAGTTAATTTAGATTTTAACTTGCTCAACGGTAGCATCTTAATGTTACGTATACGGCGACATACCTCATTGTAGATGTGAGGCAGCAAAAAGGAAGGGAGTCGTTTGATGAAAGCAGTGTGTATCGTGGCAGTTGGAATACGATAAATACGAAATGCTTAAACTCAGATATGCCTATTACTGTTTATGTACTTCGTAATGTTATTATTTCTGTGTTCTTTTTTTTGCAATAAAGTTAATTTATTATTATGGTCAATTCTCTTTATTTTAAAGGTATTTTTTTTACATTTTTACATATACATTTTTAAAAAAAAACATGCATATAAAAATATAAAAAATGTATGACGCTCCGATGGCGAAGCGCAAGACCCAGGCCACCGGCGGTTAGGGATTCAAAGGGAGGAATCTCCTCACAATGCGCGCCGTGTCCAGCAATACTGCCTTCTGCATCTGGCTTCCGACCCAACGGCCAATTGAGAGCTTCCGAAGATTTTGGTCGAGGCTCTTTGGTATCAATCCATGCGCAGAAACGACAATCGGGACAATAATTGTAGAGTCCACATCCCACATGTCGGTAACCTCATGTGCTAAGTCTAAATATTTGGACAATTTATCTTTTTCGGACTTAACAAAGTATTACCCGGCGCGACAATCGATCTACTATCACAATATCAGGTTTATTGGCAACAATTGTCCTGTCTGTGATAATAGATCGATCCCAATACAGCGTTGCATGATCATTTTCGAGAACTGGTTGTGGTATATACTGGTAATATGGTACTTCAGAAGACACAAGACCATATCGAAGAGCAATTTGCTGGTGTATGATCTTGACTACAAGGTTGTGTCTATGCAAGTACTCGCCGTAAGCAAGATACGAACAACCGGAAATTACATGCCTGATTGATTCACCAGGACGATGGCATGCCCGACAAATATCGACCGTACCGTCCTTCAGGATGTATTTCCTATAATTGTTCGTTTTGATAACTTCGTCCATAATTGCAAAGACTAAACCCTCAGTTTCCCCAAAGAGGTTACCAAAACGTAGCCAAGATACGGACGCAAGCTGGTCCACATCAGGTCCATGAAGGGCCCGATAGAACCGACCATGTAATTCTTTGCTCTTCCATGTTTCCCTGCGCTCCCTTATACCCAATACCAGAGGTCTCCGCTAGTTCTCTTTCGCCAAGGAAAGCGGGGTTAATCCTTTATCCACCATAACTACAACCCTATGCATGCCCACTTCACTGTGAAGGAAATAATCCCTAAGATTGCACACCTCGCGGTTATGTAAGTCCTTAGCATTAAGTAAACCTCGGCCTCCACATTTCCGCGGGATGTACAATCTCATCACTGACGATCGTGGGTGGTACATACGATGTGCAGTCAGTAGAGTCCGGACCTTTCTGTCCAGGGCGTCCAATTCGGTCTGAGTCCATCTGAGTATACCAAAAGAGTACATGAGTACAGGCATAACCCAACCGTTGAAGGCGCGAATCTTGTTTCCACCCGATAAAAAACTGTTGAGTATTTTTCTCAGGCGGCCAAAGAAACGTTCCCTCACCGATTGTTTTACGTCTGCACTAACAATACCCAGTGCCTCAGGCATACCCAGATATTTGTAGGTTTCCGTCTCAGAAAAGGATTTCAGTCTTACAGTCTCTGAGATTTGAATGTCATCAGAGACCACAATCTCTCCTCGCTTCACATGAATAACTGCACATTTATCTACACCAAACTCCATATTGATTGAGTTGCTAAATTTTTCAGTTATTTTTAACAACTCAATCAATTCGGTTTGTTTTTATGCAAACAACTTGAGATCATCCATGTAAAGCAAGTGAGATATAGGCTCACTCCCTCTCCGTAGACGGTATCCTAACCCCGAATCCAACAAGAGAGTACTGAGAGGATTCAGGGCCATGCAGAACCACAATGGACTCAGACTGTCACCCTGGAATATACCCCGCTTGATCCTAATCGGCTCATCACATTCAGCGGGAATCAAACCACCTGGATATCTGAGAACAGTAGTCCATTGTCCCATACATGACCCAAGTAAGTTGCATAAATTTGTACCAACCTTATACAAATTCAACACCCTCAAGAGCCAAGTATGGGGCACTGAATCATAGGCTTTCTTATAATCAATCCAGGCAGCCGACAAATTCTGCCTATTATGACGAGCCTGCTGGCAAATGGTCATGTCAATGAGAAGGAGCTCCTTTGTACCACGTGACCCAATCTTGCATCCTGTTTGACCGGGAAAAAGGATATTGTTGGTTGTGAAATGATTTGTAATTTTATATCTTAATATGGATGTGAGGGGTTTGTAAATAGTAGGAAGGCATGTTATGGGTCTATAATTTTTTGGGTCCGTGGTACAACCGGATTTAAAGAGCAGGTGAGTGACACCTGTCGTCATAAATGTTGGAAGCGATCCACCATCAAGCGCATTTTGGAACTGTGCTGCCAAACGAGCATGCGAACTGGGAAACCATTTCAACCAGAAATTGTACAAACCATCCGGGCCAGGAGCCTTCCAATTTTGTGTTGGACGGATAGCGGCCAGGACATCCACTGGACTAACTGAAATGGCTTCCATAGCCCGTATTGTCTCGCAAGCTCGATCTACAACACCAAACCAGGAGGCTTCAGTGTGGGAGACGGGCGATGACCATATATTCGTCCAATAATTGTGCATATCACGAGCACTAGGTAACCGCCCATCTGCCACACCTTGTGTAGAATTTTCCCAACACCTATAAACCCTCTTTTGATCGCTTTGAAAAGTACGATTCTGTTGGAATCGATCCCATCGCTTCCTATAGCGACGAATGCGGTTCGCCCACGCATAAACTTTTTGTTTAAAGAAGTCTATGCATTCCGTGATCCAAAGCCTATAATCCTGGGAATTTATGTTGGTCCCAGAAAAGGCCTGCACCATGAAACGCATAATCCTCAGTCTACAATTACCACCCTGGAAAGCAATTAGCTTGGCAATGAGAGTTTGGGCCGAGTTGATACGTTTCTCGATCCTATGTTGCCATGCAGGCTTCGTCGCAACAACTCGAGTGGTTTTATTTCCAATCGGAAATTTCACATTAGCCACTCGACATGCCGCGACGGCTGCGCAGTAAAGAATCGAATGCGTATCAACGAGGTCCCGACTGGATTCCATGTAAGGAGGCAATATAGAATCCAATGCTCCCACCAGGGCCAAATTTTTTTTTATGCGTTGGCAAACGCGGCACTCGCGGTCTACAGGACGGAGACATCGATTTAAGTTCCAAAATCGCGCCCTCCAAAGCACCTCTCAATCGCTGTTCATCATGGGGACTTACAATATTGTTATTATTATTATTATAAACTTAGATTTGAGAAAAAATTTTAGTCAAATAAGCAAAACTATTTGTTGCTCAAGTGAATAAATAGATTATCACTGTGATGTTTTGGTTGTCATTTTAGTTCTGATTTTGAACTAATAGTTTATATCAAAGAATATGGTACTCTCTAACAAGTTGGTTTATATGGACGATCGTGTCTATAGAATATAAGTCAATGTGTTTTGATTAATCCTTGTCTAGGCACGATGGTGGCGTGAACAGCGTACAGAATCTATTAAGTGATTCACAAACTGTTACAAGCTCACTAAATTAACCAAAATGTTTAAGGCTTAAGCTATGAAATTGTGTTGCAATTTAGTGGGAAAACGTTAAAAAAATACCATAATCACTTTCCAATGATAAGATCATTATTTCATAAGCTCTATTTAATTAATTACATGACTAATAAACGTAGTTCTTTGGCATACTTATTTTCATTAAAAATAGGTAGATATCCAATCGAAACAGAAAAAGTGACTCATTTTCTAATTTGATGGGTGACCTAACTCAGATAATGGCGAAAAAGATATAATAATATTACGCGAATACGGCAACTTTATGAAACACCAACATATAATATTAATTAATGGCTTACCTTGATTACATTTACTTTAGAAGAAGTAATTATGATCGGCAACTTTCTGTATTCAGTGTACACCAAAGCAGTACACAGTACACACTACACTACAATTTACTTGGAGTACCGACTACGGAGTAAATAATATACGTACTGTATACAACTGTCGAATTGACATAAGAATTTAAAATGGCATAAATGACATTGAGGTTTGCGATCTGATCAGTGTTGCCAAACTACAATTCTAAAAATACGGTGATTCGGAGAAAAATACAATAAAAGAATAAAAACGTTGTGTACTTTACAGGATAATGTATCGCATAACTATAAAAAAAATTGATTTCCCCCGACAACAAAAGTATCCGGCTGTAAACCGAAAAATTATATCCAATCCGTCAAAATTATACTAGGAAATACCATACAATTCATACATAAACTATAATATACATCGATATATATGCATACATTTTCTTCTAGCAGATAATACTAACCTTAATTTAGCTTCTGTGTATGTTTTACCTTTGTCTACAGACTATATGGAAAAATTTAATGTTTGCTAGGAAATAACAGCTGTCGTCTGGGGAAATTTGCTTCCGTGTTAATTATTTTTATTGTATTTTAGTTCCAACATATCTGCCATAAACGCTAACTCACAAATAGTTTTATAGTGGTAGTAGAAAATAAATAGCCTATATACAAGGCGCCGGTATATACGGCCCTCTTTACCGTTTTTATTTCTTAGTAAATTACAATTGTGCCGTCTTTTTGAATCTATCTATACTATTATATAAAGCTGAAGAGTTTGTTTGTTTGTTTGTTTGAACGCGCTAATCTCAGGAACTACCGGTCCAAACTGAAAAATTCTTTTTGCGTTGGATAGCCCTTTGTTCGTGGAGTGCTATAGGCTATATATCATCACGCTATACCCAATAGGAGCGGAGCAGTAATGGCTAATCTCAGGAACTACCGGTCCAAACTGAAAAATTCTTTTTGCGTTGGATAGCCCTTTGTTCGTGGTGTACTATAGGTTATATATCATCACGCTATACCCAATAAGAGCGGAGCAGTAATGGCTAATCTCAGGAACTACCGGTCCAAACTGAAAAATTCTTTTTGCGTTGGATAGCCCTTTATTCGTGGAGTACTATAGGCTACATATCATCACGCTATACCCAATAGGAGCGGTGCAGTAATGGCTAATCTCAGGAACTACCGGTCCAAACTGAAAAATTCTTTTTGCGTTGGATAGCCCTTTATTCGTGGATTGCTATAGGCTATATATCATCAGGCTATACCCAATAGGAGCGGAGCAGTAATGGCTAATCTCAGGAACTACCGGTCCAAACTGAAAAATTCTTTTTGCGTTGGATAGCCCTTTGTTCGTGGAGTACTATAGGTTATATATCATCACGCTATACCCAATAAGAGCGGAGCAGTAATGGCTAATCTCAGGAACTACCGGTCCAAACTGAAAAATTCTTTTTCGTTTGATAGCCCTTTATTCGTGGAGTACTATAGGCTACATATCATCACGCTATACCCAATAGGAGCGGTGCAGTAATGGCTAATCTCAGGAACTACCGGTCCAAACTGAAAAATTCTTTTTGCGTTGGATAGCCCTTTATTCGTGGATTGCTATAGGCTATATATCATCAGGCTATACCCAATAGGAGCGGAGCAGTAATGGCTAATCTCAGGAACTACCGGTCCAAACTAAAAAAATCTTTTTGTGTTGGATAGCCCTTTATTTGTGGATTGCTATAGGCTATATATCATCACGCTATACCCAATAGGAGCGGAGCAGTAATGGCTAATCTCAGGAACTACCGGTCCAAACTGAAAAAATCTTTTTGTGTTGGATAGCCCTTTATTTGTGGAGCGCTATAGACTATATATCATCACGCTATGGCCAATAGGAGCGGAGCAGTAATGGCTAATCTCAGGAACTACCGGTTTGAACTGAAAAAATATTTTTGTGTTGGATAGCCCTTTGATCCCGGAGTGCTATAGGCTATATATCATCACGCTATGACCAATAGGAGCGGAGCAGTAATGAAACATGTTGCAAAAACGGGGAAAAATTATTAGTTTTGAGAGCTTCCGTTGCGTGCGCTGCGTAAACGGTTAAAGTTATGCAACAATGATGTATGACGGGATTGTTCCTCTTAAAAAGTTCTAAAAATATATATTATAAAACAAAGTCCCTCGCTGCATCTGTCTACCTGAACGTGTTAAACTCAAAAACTACCCAACGTATTAAGATGAAATTTGGTATGAAACAACTACTTTTATAACGGAAAACTTTAGCCTGAAAAACTTTATAACGCGGGCGGAGCCGCGGGCAAAAGCTAGTACTATTATATAAAGCTGAAGAGTTTGTTTGTTTGTTTGTTTGAACGCGCTAATCTCAGGAACTACCAGTCCAAACTGAAAAATTCTTTTTGCGTTGGATAGCCCTTTGTTCGTGGAATGCTATAGGCTATATATCATCACGCTATACCTAATAAGAGCGGAGCAGTAATGGCTAATCTCAGGAAAACCGATTAGAACTGTAAAAATATTTTTGTGTTGGATAGCCCTTTGTTTGTGGAGTGCTATAGGCTATATATCATCACGCTACACCCAATAGGAGCGGAGCAGAAATGGCTAATCTCAGGAACTACCGGTTCGAACTGAAAAAATATTTTTGTGTTGGATAGCCCTTTGTTCGTGGCGTGCTATAGGTTATATATCATCACGCTATACCCAATAGGAGCGGAGCAGTAATGGCTAATCTCAGGAACTGCCGGTTCGAACTGAAAAAATCTTTTTGTGTTGGATAGCCCTTTGTTCGTGGAGTGCTATAGGTTATATATCATCATGCTATACCCAATAGGAGCGGAGCAGTAATGGCTAATCTCAGGAACTACCGGTTCGAACTGAAAAAATATTTTTGTGTTGGATAGCCCTTTATTCGTGAAGTGCTATAGGTTATATATCATCACGCTATACCCAATAGGAGCGGAGCAGTAATGGCTAATCTCAGGAACTGCCGGTTCGAACTGAAAAAATCTTTTTGTGTTGGATAGCCCTTTGTTCGTGGAGTGCTATAGGTTATATATCATCATGCTATACCCAATAGGAGCGGAGCAGTAATGGCTAATCTCAGGAACTACCGGTTCGAACTGAAAAATTGTTTTTGTGTAGGATAGTCCTTTGTTTGTGGAGTGCTGTATATCATCACGCTATATCCAATAGGAGCGGTTCAGTAATGGCTAATCTCAGGAACTATCGGTTCGAACTGAAAAAATATTTTTATGTTGGATAGCCCTTTGTTCCTGGAGTGCTATAGGCTATATATCATCACGCTATGACCAATAGGAGCAGAGCAGTAACAGTTTCAACATGTTGCAAAAACGGGGAAAATATATTATTTTTGAGAGCTTCTGTTGCGTGCGCTGCGTAAACGGTTAAAGTTATGTAACAATGATGTATGACGGGATTGTTCCTCTTAAAAAGTTATACAAAAATTTATTATAAAACAAAGTCCCCCGCTGAATTTGTCAGCCTGAACGTGTTAAACTCAAAAACTACCCAACGTATTAGGATAAAATTTGGTATGGAGACAGTTTGAGACCCTGGGAAGAACACAGGCTTCCGGGAAAATATATAGCGTGACTTTTATAACGGAAAACTTTAGCCTGAAAAACTTTATAACGCGGGCGGAGCCGCAGGCAAAAGCTAGACCAGTATATAACACACATAAATTATTTCCCGCAGAGCGTGAAATGATGATGATGATGACAAAAGTAAAAATATAGGTGGTTAGGGGCGGCATTATCGAGATTTTGCCCCGCCTTCAAAAAATTCAAGATCCGGGGCTGCTCTCAGTCATCCCTAATTAAAAAAGTTAACATTATTAAATATTCCATAAAAAAGAATCATAGAAATCGGTATAGAAACACCAAAGTTATACATGAAGTACGCTAATAATAAGCCATCGCGCGTGAATACTGAATCATGCTATATGTTTCCTTCGATTTCACCAGGATCCCATCATCAGACCCTGACCGGACAATCGGACCATCTGCATACCACCATACATTAAAAAAACATCCCGACAAATTGAGCACCTCCTCCATTTTTGAAGTTCAAAATCCACGCGGGCGAAGCTGGGGGCGGAAGCTAGTTATAAAATAAATTACATGTTTATTTTGTTGTTAACTGATAGGTAACTATTGGCTATAATGTCCTAATTCTTATAATTATAAGTGGAATAGGTTTATAGAAACCATTCCTATGTCCATGTTTGTTCCAAATCAATGCTAGAAAATAAATATAAATTGTTTTTGTTTTGTTTTTAGTTTAATATGAAAATATTAATAAAAATATCATCTTATTGTTATTTTATTTGTTTGTTGTTCTTATTTTCATAAATGACAATTGGATAAGGTACTAACATCAATAGCAAAGAACCATTTAAATCTAATATTTAAATAATGTAATTGAAATTTTCTCGTATTAGCTGCTTCCTTTTGCGACGGGCCATATTTTCGTCCCCGTGGGCTTCTAAGGTGAATAAAACCTCGGAATTTGCATTAGAACCGACTATAAATACGCAATTACAAGTTATAATTCCACAATCTTAAATACAATACGCAACGATAATGCCCACGACAGCGTAAGAGGTCGCGTTGTGAAATGCAAATCTTCGTCGCTGAAAGTTACCATTAAGAGTAGGTTTAAATCAATGACTAAATATAAAGAGGACAGGCCTCAAAAGTTAGCTATATGAATAAGTTATATTTATGTTAGGGAAATCGACGCAGAATTGTCAATATATATGTCTATCTCTTTTACTCAAAGCTTATTTGGAACGCAACAAAAAGAGACAAAAATAATTGCTTTCTTCGCATATGGCACTATTTCGTTTACTTCAACACACTGGGACCGCCTTGCGGCAGAAACGCCATTTTATGCTGGCCAGTCGGCAAGTACATGTAGTGTCAGACGATGTAAACAAATCTTCATAAATATTGAATTTAAAGTAATATAATCATATTCTCAATTGTTCAGTGTGTTTATTAGTGTATTTGTTAAGTTTCGAAAATGACTCAGTGTTGTGTGAAAGGATGCAAATCGAATTCACGCAAGAAAGACCCCGAAATATATTTTCATAGGTTAGTAACTGTTTTTACCTAAAATTAGCAAATATCTTTGTATAATTACTTTTTGGATGTGTTTTTATCAATTAAAATGATATGTGGATCTGGTTTGTTAAGCTTTGGACCCTTTTAGGCGTGATTTATACACATTAAAATCATTATGTTTGTTTACACACGAGCTTAGGGATGGGTGGGTGGATTTGTTTAGAAATTATTGATATCGATATTTTAACAGACGCCCGTTTATCAGTTACGGTTTTTGTCTTTGAAAGAATGTTAGAGCACACATCAATATTGTATTATTCAGAACGACAAACTAAGTGAAATTAGAATATTTTTTAAGATAACCAAAAAATTTAAAAACCAAGGCAAAATGAATTGAGAATATTGAGCGACGTGATTGGAATCCTACACCAAATACATATTTCTTTACATTTTGAGAAGATATGCATAAACCACACGTTTAATTAACGCGAGTAAAGATAACTGTTTTCCAACAATATTCCCGATAAGTAAAATAGTAATGATTATTATACTTCACCTAATAGTAATATTACTTTAATATATTGCTATGAATAAAATTAGAATTGTTACATAAAAGAATAGATAAACATAAAAGAAACAACATAAAGATGAAATGTAAGATATATTTTTACAATTGGCGGTCTTATGTTTCGAGCAACCTTTGCATGCACGGAAATAGATATATAATCATATTGTTGTTATTGCAAATAATTATTATAATTGATTATCTTAACCACCATTTTTACGGTCATTGATTTTAGTTTGCTGAACCATAGTTATGTTTCTCGATCAAAGAGCATAATAATAAAATAAAATAAAACCAACCAAATAATTGCTGGCTACGCTATCTTATTCCATTTATCATGTATTAAATAAATATCTTAATCTGTAACTTAAATTTTTAGCAAGGAATAGTGCAACATACAAATATATATCAAACACAACTGGATGTTTGTCACAACAGGTACTGCTTTGTTTAACAATTGTTACTTATAAATCAGTTTCAGTGTGTTTGTTTACATTATGGTTTGTTATATTTATATTATGGTAGTTCCTAACCCCTTTCGTATTTGATCTTTTGGGGCTTGTTTGTCTCTCTTAATTCTTCGATGTCGATACAAAATTTTCGGTACTAGCATATCACTATTGTAAGGGGCGGAGTCGGCACCATTTTGTTCATGAAATGTGCCGCATGTCACGTGACCATATTACCCATCCTCTATACTTCTTTTATCATTGGTTTAAATTCGACAATGTCGAATATCTATCGTTCGTTTGATGATCGTTACGATACTAAAAACGATGTTACTGAGAGTAGGCTTTGACACAACAAATGTCACGATATATCGAATATCGATTTCGCGAGTAGACGCCCTTATTCATCTCGCATAATACAGTTTCTATAAGAGACTGAGTGAAATAAAGAAAGCTTCATGGTATTTAATTATCTTGACAGTCATAAGATGAAATTTGAATTTGGTTACATTGGTTAAAATTATCCGCAATCCAAAATTGGGAAAATTAATAATCCGGAAATAAAGAAACTACACGGAGTCTCAAGAGGATAAAATGAGGAAACAATCCAGCACAAAATATATTATTAATTTTAAATGAAGTATGTATCAAAACTAATTCTTAAATTAACTTATAAAGTTCGTTATCACAAATAAACATTATTATTTTTGTGGAAGGCACATTGGTTCTTCTACTGATTTTCTTCAAACTTACTCATCATAGTATATAATAACTTTCGCACATCATTTTTTATTATGTTATTCATTTTTAATGATCTTATTTTATATTATGGCTGCCACCGCTTATTTACCGGTGATTTTGCCTATGTTGAGTAATAATAGCAGATAGGTACCAAACAAAAATAAACTAAAAATCAGATCGCCATTTTCATGTCCATAATAAAATCTCAGTATAAAATAGAAGACAATTTTAATGAATGATATTATCAATTAAAACAGTATACAAAATTAATCAATTTTTAAATAAGAAATAAAATAAACATTCATATAGCATCATAATATATCATGTCAATAAGGTCGAATTTCTCGTGTTTCGCGCAAACGCCATGTTAGCCGGCTAACAACGGCGAACTTGGAGGTCTGTGGTATAACCAATATGTTTATAGTAACTACAGTATAAATTTCATTTTCATTTGGCTGTTGAACCCCTATTTCGCAATTTCATCAATATACTATTGTAACATAATCAATTATAAACTTCTTGTAGCAATAGTATCTGATGTTTTTGTTGTCGAAGGATTTTATTTTATCTATTACCTCGTAGTGTTTACGCGGATCTCTTGCTCCTATCGGCATTAGTTCTACAGCGAATCTATAAGTTTCATATTTTTCTATTTCAACCAGTCTGGAGCATATTGCAGTAAATACTTGGTCGTCATTGGATAAAACTTGCACGGGCCAATTATATCTTAAACTACTGGAAAATTTTTCTAAAAAGTCGGCGATTGTCCTAAATGATAATGTGTAACACTTATTTTCCTCTACAAATTCATTAAATAATTTTGCAAATTCTTTAGCAAAGTTATCAATGTACTCCTCGAATTTCACATATTTATTAAAATGGCGTAGTCCATCCAAGGAACGTCGTCCATCAACTATAGTATTTGCGACAATAATACTCAACCGTAAATACCAAATTGTGTCATATATCTCTACTAGCGGCACAGCTTCTAGTAAATCTTTTATTATTTGTTTTAGTAACGCGATTCCATGTGAGCAGTAGGTTGAGTCGTGGTAACATATTTTACTCCCAAGAAACTGAACAAAACCAAGCAAAAATCGTCGAAAGATAGACTTATTTACCTTTTCAGACTCCCACGACTTTATCGTTTCTTTAACTAAAGTTTCTACAATCTCCAATTTACGTTTCAAAACTTCCTGGCTCGGTAGATACATGAGATATCTTGCAGTCAGATTCCATTTAGCGTTGAAGAATTCTTTCATGTGTATTTCCTCTTCCACTTTCATTTGTCCCTCTTTTAACATGATTGTAATATGCTCGCATACAATTGATTCAACCGCATCTTCCTGTATTAATTCAAGATGATCTACCATGTTCCTCAGTACGGCAGTCTTGCGCGTGATCATGATCTTTTTATCAGGTAATTTATTCAACACTTTCCATGTACATAAAATATAATCGCCTAAGAGATGACCTGGAAGCTGCGTTTTGATCATTTCTGTGAACAGTTCGTCATCGTCGTCTTCACGCGCAGCCAGGGTGAAAGCTTTGAGAGTTTCATATAGTTCTTGCGAGCCATTTACAATTTTTTGGTAGATTTCCTTGTATATGACCAACCTCAACGATACATTTTTTGTTTTCTTCCAAATACTTGGCAATTTTATTTTTAAATCATGAATACTGAAACACTCGAACGCCAAGCGTATACTGTGTTTTTGTATGGACGCTGGCGAGTTTAGTGAGAACTTGATAAATTCCTTTAACACAGCTGGTTGCAAATTAGCTGCATATGATTGAAACATTGGTAAACATGAACTTTAAATAATCACCAACTATATACTTCTGTGTTTCTGATAAAGGAACGATAGGCCGTGACAAACATACAAATTTACATATAGCTTTCCTGATGTATAATGTTTTCCGTTCAATCTCAACATGGTCTATTTTTGATTCAGTTGGTACATACTTGGTAACCAAACCAATTCTATCTGCATACTCTGCTAGATTGAATAATCCGTAAACAGCAGCTTCATAAGTTTCTTCAGATAATTCATCTGAAGATAGTATTTTATTAAACAATTCTACAAAATTTAGTGCTATATCAGTAGAAAAGTAAATCTTTAACTTTCTGAGCAGATAGGTAAGACTGAATCTTGTTCTATTTTCGAGTTTTTTGTTGAGTAATGTAATTTTGGATACTACTACAGAAGCATCATTTTTTAAATCTTTCATCAGGACAACTTGTGTGAGGGGAATTTCTTCTTCCTTTAATAAACCGTTATACTTGTATTCCTCGCGGTCTAGTGCGACAAATTTCATAACTATATCTGGAATCTCTGTTTTAGGCTTATCGTACTGAAACATTAGTTCCAATAGACTGTGTACATATTTTCTAACACCGCATTTAGCGTTTTCATCATAGTTCTCAATATTGAACTCATCTATTTTCTGTAAATAGTAATTACCCATGTAATTATAGACAATCTCAACATTTTCTGTAGGCAACTTGTCAGTGTGCTGCTTTAATAAGTTTAAATTTAATCCTCCATCAATATGCTGCCTAAGAGCGTTATGTAGTTCTTTTTTGTGGATGATAGCATAAACTATCGCGACTAATTTATATTCCGCTCTGCAGCTATAGGTATTCTTATTGTCGTAAACATCCATGCTGTGTAAAATTTTATTGAATGCTTGCCAACAATTCTCATCGAATTTATGGTAGCTATGAGTACTCAAAACTTTGTCAATAAACTTTTCTTTATTACGTATCATTTCGTTGACGAATCTCTGATAGTAATAATTAAACAACGTTTCTAATTCGCGGTCTGACTGTGCGCTGCAGACTAGCACATTGACAATATCGATCCTGACGTCAGCATCAGCTGCAACTAATATGTATTTTTTGAGAGGCTCAAATGCTTCGTGAAACGATATAAACTCGTACCATTTAAAATCTTGACCATGACCGAAATGCTCAAGACCAGACTTAATATGTTCCAGAGCCCAAGCTTCTCTCTCTGCATTTGTCATTAATTTGTACAAATCAGCGTAATAAAAATCCATACTCATTTCAAATTCTTTTTCCGGATAGCCTTTAAGGAGAAACTTTTTTATGTATTGTAGCCTCGTTTGTAACGGAATTGCCTCTAGTATAAAGCCATATGTCCTATAAAAGTGCCAGAATGTATAATCATAAGCATATTTTGTTACATCATCTGCTGTGCTGTATTTTACTAACATGTTTCTATTAAGCATGCTTAGGTATAATGCTATATGTTTAAACAGCCTGTTTTTGTGGTTTTTCATTATATTTTTAGAAAGTCGCAATCCAAACCTTTCACTACATGACCAAGATAAATTATATTTAAACATAGATTTCTCAACAAGAGTTAGATATTTTCCATTTGAGATAGAGTACAGGTAGCTCAACCTTCTTAGTAAATTACAAACTTCGTTTCTGTTTACTTCATCTAACATAGTTCTAGCTACAATGAATGAATCACCAACAATATTTACCATATCCTTGACAGGGATAAATATATGATGGCCTTTAATCACCTCTACTTTCTTTGATTCTGGAGCATGCCGAAGAAACTTGAGAGCTATTTCCGGTAATTTCATTGCTATACAGTAAGAGCAAAACCGAGATGCTCGCTTACTATTGGTCACATGCTGAGATATGAACTTTAAAAATTTCCTTCTCATCTTCAATGACATTTCTGGGAAAACATGTTGTTCCAGGTAATCTGGATTGACAATGTGGGCAAACTCTTTGTGATAAAGCCATTGACATTTTAATGTTCTGGTGATATACACGCTGTCTCCGCACTTGAGGGTCTCGATAATGTAGTCTATCTTTTTTTTCTTGTTTGCCAAGTCTATTTTAAACAGTCTGTCAATGTCAGTCTTCTCATTTTGTAATTTGACTTTATCAAACGACACACCATTTGTTACTGCTTGATTCACTTTAGTGTTCAGTTCCCGATGTCTCTCGTTTAGACTGTTTCCAGTCAATATAATCATGTTGATGGATCTGAAAATAAAGGTAATTTCATCAATGTTCAATTCATCTATTAGCTGCATACTTCGATTGTAGAAGTAGATTGTAACAATTTTAGGTTCAAGTCTCAACCAGGCAATTAAAATTTGTATGTAAATTGCCCAGGATTAAATTTAGCATCTGATATGGTAATCTGCCCGCCTACAATCAGGTCATCTGATCAACATAACAGGATTATTTGCACTAAGTGCAGTTCTGCTTATTTTAAAGATAAAATCTGTGAACTTATATTGTAAACAACCTATCATCAATTTTTAACTACTACATATTAACACTTGAAAGGCAATCACACACATCTAAACGTCCACCAATAACTTTTTGAGTAGAGCGCTTTAAAGTTTTGATTTTAATATGAAAATTCATAACAATTCAACTTTTTAGTTTATTAAAATTTTGTCTTATGTCATTAAAATTATCCTAGACCTACGAAATCTAGTTCAAGGTGTTTATATAATTTATTTTCGCTTAGATATGATTGCCTTTCAAGTGTCGATATAATCACAGGTAATATCAGTTCCTTTACACAGAAAAATATTTGATAACATCTATACTATTATATAAAGCTGAAGAGTTTGTTTGTTTGTTTGAACACGCTAATCTCAGGAACTACCGGTCCAAACTGAAAAATTCTTTTTGCGTTGGATAGCCCTTTGTTCGTGGAGTGCTATAGGCTATATATCATCACGCTATACCTAATAGGAGCGGAGCAGTAATGGCTAATCTCAGGAACTACCGGTCCAAACTGAAAAAATCTTTTTGTGTTGGATAGCCCTTTGTTCGTGGAGTGCTATAGGCTATATATCATCACGCTATATTCAATAGGAGCGGAGCAGTAATGGCTAATTTCAGGAACTACCGATTCGAAGTGAAAAATTCTTTTTGTGTTGAATACTCCTTTGTTTGTGGAGTGCTCAAAGTCATATATCATCGCGCTATGACCAATAGGAGCGGAGCAGTAATGGCTAATCTCAGGAACTACCAGTTTGAACTAGGGGTCGCAATACCGGACCATTTTTCAAAACCGGTATTTTCGGTATTGACCTAAAATAAATTCCGGTATTCCGGTATTTTCGGTATTTCCGGTATTCGAAAAAATATTAGAAAAATAGGAAATATACATTTAAGTTAGTAATTAAATGTCAAATTTGAAGACAACTTAGTGGTTAGTTAAAGGCTGAATGAAAAGAGATTATTTTCGTAAGCCAACGTTCATGCCGTTCTGATTTCTGAAAGCTGGCTCAACCCCACCTTCCTTCTACCCTTTAGAGGGGGGCTCTCTGGTTTCATTTTGATTAGAAATGATCGAGTTGACAGGAGAGGGGGCGGAGTCGCTATATATTTACGTAACGACCTGAAATATAAACCTGTAATATCTTCCTCTGCTTCTTATTCTGCTTATGCGAAATTGCTGTTTCTTGAGGTTTGGGTCAAGAGAGTGAAAACCTTACTAGGTGTTATTTAATGTCTCCCATCTCTTGATTATTTCTCCAGTCTGGAAACAGTTCTGGAATCTATAAGATCAGACTATGCTCATCACATCATCATGGGTGATTTAAATACTGATCTCCTTGCCAGCCACTCTTCCCGATCTCGTAAACTCTTTACTGTCCTTGATTCGGCTAAATTGCATGTCCTACCACTGCAAGCCACCCACCATAATATGGATGGTCAGGTCACTTGGCTTGGCATTATTGTCACCTCTGCTCTTTCCCCTGTTTTCTCCTACGGTCAAGTTCCCGCACCTGGCTTCTCTCACCATGATGTCATCTACATGTCTTACGCCCTAAAACCTACCAAGTTCCCCTTTAAAATATTGCACTTGCGTAGTTTTGGTCGCATTGATGCGGATAAGCTGAAAGAAGACGCTGCTCACTTTAACTGGGATCACCTATTAGCAGCCACCTCTGTTGATGATAAAGTCGCAATTTTTAACCGCGCTGTCTCTTCACTCTTTGATACCCATGCCCCTTTAAAGAAAATTAAATTAAAACGTCCTCCCTGCACAATGGACTACACATGGGGTTAGGATGGCGATGAGACGAAGGGATCGTTCGGAGGAGAACTGATGCCTTTAAGGCTGCAAGGAATCGGTGTAACCAGATGGTACGTAATGCTAAACGTCGACATATTCTCAGTAATATTTCTTCTTCCTCGCCAGCCAGTATCTGGAGATTCCTCGGAACTCTAGGTATTGGCAAAGTTAAAAACATAAATCTCCACGGTGCGACTATAGGTTTGGATGACATTAATAAACATTTCATATCTGTTACCATGATTGATCACCAAACTAGGCGTCGTACCATGGATTTCTTAGCGGGTCTATCCAGGCCTAACATTAATACTTTTCATTTTTCTTCTGTGCCGTTGGTGAAATTAGAAAAGTCATCCTGTCCATTAAATCCAATGCCACTGGTTGTGACAACATTAGTCGTCGGGTTGTGTTTTCACTAGTGATGGAAGGAATGATAGTGATATAGATAGACGTGTGAGTGCAGGGAATCGGGTGAATGGGGCGCTGCACACTTTTATGGGTAGCTGCAAAGTGTCCAAAAAGGCACGACTGGCTGTCTATAGAGGAGTGTTATTGCCCACTCTGATGTATGGTAGTGAAAGTTGGGTATGGCAGAAAAAGCATGAAAGTAAAATTAAAGCAGTGGAAATGAGAGCGTTAAGAAGTATGTGTGGGGTGACTTTGATTGATAGAGTGCGGAATACTACGGTAGTGGATATGTGTGGAGTGACAGAGGATGTAGTTACAAAAATGGAGAAGGGTATGCTAAGGTGGTTTGGGCATTTGGAGAGGATGGATGATAAGAGACTGAAAAAGAGGGTTTATAAGGCGAATGTGGATGGAAGAGCCGGTAGGGGTCGACCGCACCGAACCTTCGAATGTCAAATATCTGACGTTCTCAGTAAAGGCCAGGTCAAAAGTACCCGGAACCGGAGGGAATTCATGAAAGGATTAATGAAGGTTGGGGAAGCGCGAGAAGTATGCCAGGACCGTGCAAAGTGGCAATCTATAGTCTCTGCCTACCCCTATGGGATAAAGGCGTGATACTATGTATGTATGTATGTAGTCGTCGCATGATAATCCCTATCCTGGACCAACTTATATCAATCATGTCCCAAATCATTAACGCCTCCCTCAGCACTGGTATCTTTGCGTCTTTGTAGCGGGGAGCTATTGCTATCCCTCTTCCTAAAATCCCTAACCCATCACTTGCTAAGCATATCCGTCCCATATCCATTCTTCCTTTTTTCTCGAATGTGCTCGAGGCATGTGCTCACAAGCAACTGTCTGAGCATGTGCCTACTGCCCACCTACTACTGTGCCCTCTCCAGACTGGCTTCAGGCCTGGCCCATAGCACTAATACTGCACTCCTCAAAGTGACTGGCGATATTAGGGCGGGCATGGAAGATTCTCCAACGCCTTCAATACAGTTAGTCACAACATTCTTCTTGCAAATCTCTCCCACTTTATGATCTCGCCCACGGCACTGAATTGGTTCTCGTCATATCTTCAGGGACGCCAACAGTTGGTGCGCCTAGACGATTCCTCGTCTAGCTGGCGCGATATAGACTGTGGCGTCCCTCAAGGCGGCATAATCTCCCCATTATTGTTCTCTATCTTCATAAAGCTCTTAACACAAAATCTTCAATGTGCGTACCATCCGTGTGCTGATGATTTGCAAATTTATTCTCAGGAGCAAGTCGATTGTGTGTCCGCAGCTGTAGATAGGGTAAATAAGGACAATTTCGGCCTTTCGGTAAACCCCACGAAATTGCCATGAAATACCAGGCCGTTATTGTAGGCAGCTCAAGGCTTTTAAACATGTTGCATTTTACATCTATTCCCCCTGTTATGTTTCTCAGCATTTTTTATCTTACAGCTTGCTGTTTATTCAGCTCTGTTAATTTGACAGCCAACTAGATTCAAGTTGTATCACAATATTAGCCAATCACAACGGCCCTACGTCTACGCACTGCGAAGGCTGCCATGTCGTCAGCACTGAGAAACACACTTGTTATCACAGCAATGCTCCGTCCTTAGATAAATAACTTCTATGAATAATGAGGATAGACTTTAAAGAACAAAACATATTTCTAATAAGTTCTAATGAAAATAACAATTAAAAGTTAACACCGCTATGCTTAGAACAAAACAAAAGTAGCAATATAGGCATAAGCCATGTATTTTGCTCGCTTTTTATAGAATATACGCCTATATAAATGAATGAAATTGCAAGCAGCTTAAATTTTTGCGATTTAAAACTCGAGAAATTAAGAATTATACACACATTTTGTACTGAATTTTATTTTTATAAAATACCGAAAATCCCGGTATTTGTAAAATCAATACCGGTATTTTGAAGTTCTTAATTTGGTCCGGTATTCCGGTATTTTCGAAATCCGGGATACCGGTTTGCGACCCCTAGTTTGAACTGAAAAATTCGTTTTGTGTTGGATAGCCCTTTATTTGTGGAGTACTATAGGCTGTATATCATCACGCTATGACCAATAGGAGCGGAGCAGTAATGAAACATGTTGCAAAAACGGGGACAATTTATTAGTTTTGAGAGCTTCCGTTGCGTGCGCTGCGTAAACGGTTAGAGTTATGCAACAATGATGTATGACGGGATTGTTCCTCTTAAAAGTTCTAAAAATATATTATAAAACAAAGTCCTCCACTGCATCTGTCTGCCTGAACGTGTTAAACTCAAAAACTACCCAACGTATTAAGATGAAATTTGGTATGGAGACAGTTTGAGACCCTGGGAAGAACATAGGCTCCCGGGAAACTACTACTTTTATAACGGAACACTTTAGCCTGAAAAACTTTATAACGCGGGCGGAGCCGCGGGCAAAAGCTTGTATTTAATAAAATTATTTTAAGTACATAATTTTGGCAACATGATTTATCATTTTTATAGTATATAGTTACCAATGGCGAAGGGTGAAAATTTTCAAAAGGGAACCCGGCGAAATATTTCTACTCTACAGTTAACATAATATAATACGCTGTTCACAATAAATTAAAATCAGTAAAATATCTTTGAATCCTTAATAATTTCCTTCTAGCATAAAAATTAGGTCTAGTCTGTAAATTTACAAAATAATCATATATTTTGAACATAGGTACCTAAAAGAGTCCAACAAGAATTAATAACGCACAAACACTAATTATACATTCGAAATAATTAAAAATATTTCGTGCCAATAGCTCAACATGAAGCCGCAAATTCTCGGGTTGCCCTGAAGTACACAGACACCCATGCACACATATATTTTTTACGTCACTTCTAAAAGATTAGACAAAGACACCGCGCTGCGTGTGAAAGAGGCAACAATATCGCGAAGGAAGCTATATCATATCTTAATGAAATGTAATTTTTGAAAGACGACCACCCGATCATGTTGTGTTTGCCTGTTCAATATCACTATTTTTTTTTTTTTTTCTTTTCTCATGATTGAAAACTATGATTGTAAATGTAGGCGAATGCACGCTGTACGCCGTTATTTAAGTATGAATCTATGTTCTCTTTTATTTGCTATCGCTAATTTTATTTTATGCCGCTCCAGGTTTAGTCGATTGGATTTCATCTTATCCCATGTTAACGGTGATGTGCGTGCATTAGCTTATATAACTATTGTGACTATGTACAAGAAAGACTTGGAAAAAAATACAAAGAAGTACTGAACAATTGATGACAAAAAGAAAGCCCGGAGTTTCTTTCTGCCTTTCTTCTTCGGGTAGTCATCACTTAGGTAGCTAGTGAAAGGCTGGGAGGTTAGCTAGGTTAGGGCGCATGCCCTCGCCCGTGAGGATCGCGACGCGTTACCCTTCTATTTCCCCTACTTGCCAGCCCGAGCTGGTTACTTCGGTTTGTACCTAGTCTTTTGTATAAACTTTATCCCTAATTTAAAATCTCCATAGTTATATAAGTGATTTTAATAGTTGTTTAGAAATAATAATTATTCTTATTCTTTGTTTTGACGTATCATAAGTGCAACTTTGTTCGCCTACGTGATAAATAAAGTATTTTATTTATTTATTTATTTTATTTTATGCGTTCACTTCGAACACTATAAGGCGCAAGCACTGCGTGCGAGTTACGATTTAACGAATTGATATAAAAAACAAATATCATTGAAGTATTGATTTAATTTAATAATTATAAGATGGCTTGTTTGAATTTACTATTGTTATTCTAGTTATATTGTTATGTTTTTGTTTTATTATTTTTAATTAATTTACAAAAGGTAACCCGGTAGGAATCGGCTTGTATTGACGCTTCGCCACTGATAGTTACTGGATATAGAATTACACATGCCTAACCCAACTTTGTCCCGCTGCCCACATCTATGCCTACACTTTAATCTAAAGTAATAAACTTTAATACTATAATAAAAATGTAAAAAATGTAACTACCAATTGTTTTACTAATAAGATTGAACTTTTTATATTATAGATAGCAATTTGAGTATCCAATATAGATAATACACTGTAATTTGTGATAACAAATGAGATAGATAACATTGGTAAAGTTTTGTGACATTATTTTATTTTTCATTGTCATTTGTAGGGACAATAAATGGCTACATTTTAAGCTATATTATAAACTAATCTTAATCTAAATGTATATAAGAACACATAACCCATACCATAATACACATATTGACATAATATAGAATTAAGAATGCAATTATGAACAGACAACAAGCTATTATGAAGTTATCTCGGACAATTTGAGAATAATATATTTTTTAAAACATGGAAGCAATTTTGAATAAGTACTTATATTATTGATTTAACAAAATAATTTGGTGTGAAACATTTTCAGTTATCTTCATACAGATAGAATTTCGAATAAATTAAAAAAGTATTTGGAGAATTGATAGATATATAAATGTTTATCACAGATAGCGGCTGATATGGATATGTGTGGACATACTTAATAAGTCACAAATGAATATTGTCTCTTCAACATATGATTTAATTATTGTTGTGTTACGTAATTAAAAGTTCAAAGTATACATTACCACATCAAAATTCATTAGAAACTGCACTTATTAAAAACACAAGTCACAATCATATTTGGGAAAATTCCTTAACCAGTGCCAAATATAATCGACTTATTAAATAACTATGTGAATTTAATCTCAAGATTAAACCTGAAATTACATAGTGACTACTAAAATAAGCACTGAACAATATGAAAACCACCATATACATTTTGGTGTTGGGAAGGGGCGCAAGTAGGTGCACAGGCACCACTGTGTCCAGGAATAAATAGCTGAATAAATCTGCAACTTTGGGAACTAACAACCACAGAGGCATTTTAAAAGCCGGCACAATTTGAATTTGAAAAAAATACTTTATTAATAATAATAATAATAACCCCCCCATGGGGACCACCTTGCCGTGGTGGGGGGGCTTACCGGAAGTAGGGCTAAATTAAATCGTCCGACCATCTGGACTAACCTTTTAATGTAGGTTCTGGATTTTGAATCAGAAACACCTTGATTTTTAATTGACCTTCCCAAACTAAGTGTTCCCAAAACCTTTTCACTATGGAGAATCGTAATAATAGATACAGTTTACGGCCGCTACCCGGGGTCGCCGGGGCACATTGGAGCCAACGCTGGATGTGACAGCATACGGACCGTTGGCGGTGGGTACTGAGCAGGCGGGTTCCCCGAAAAATTGACTACAGCCGAAATACCACAGGAAGTAATTCCTGACAATCATTCATCATATTCTGTACCACCGTCATCACCATCAACTTTATTTCCATCCATCCCATCGTCACCAGCTGCTTATCCAGATACTATTCATCAATCTTCATATTCAACGAGTGACTCATCATCAATTATAAATATTTATCCTACTGGGGATGTTGTGCAGGAGGCAACTTTCGCTAACAGCACTGCACCCGCCTCAGTTGGAACAGGTCAGCGCAAAAAATGGTCTGAAGAAATGAATATCTTTATCATGCGCACCTATTTCATAATTACAGCATTAGGAACAAACATAAAACATTATTTAACGCCGTTATTTGAACAATTTACAGAGAAATTCCCAGAAATGCAGGCAACAAAACAAAGACTAGGAGATCAACGTAGGGCAATAGTTTCAAAAAAATTGCTGACACAAGACAAAATTAATCAAATTAAGCTCGAAGTACAACAATACCTTAAAGACCACCCACAGACTGACTCTACCATTACTCACAATACAGATAGGATAAAATGGACTAATGACATTAATGAAACTATAATGCGCACATATTATAAAATAACACACCTGGAAAGTAATACAACGGCCTATCGCCAGAAATTGCATCAAGAAATAATTACAGTATGTCCATCTATTGCACACACTACAGAACAGAGAATTGCTGATCAAAGAAGATTGATAGTTAAAAATAAATATATACCAGATCAGAGACTTAACCAGATCAGAGAAGAAGTCAGTAGAGAAATCATAGCCAATAGAGTAAATACTATATTCCCTAATACAACACAAAGTGATACTGATACCATAAACCAGAACTGTACTTTAGATACAGATTTTGAAACGCATCCCTTAACTACACAAGAACAAGAAAACCCAACATCTCTTTCAATAGATATCCAAAACAATTAGAACAAACTTTTATTGAAACCTTAGAAACATATACAAATACACATCCCACGGCAAGACCTTCTATCCCAAAACAGAAACCATCGAAGAAATTGTCATGCTTAGTCCATTTTTAAACACAAATATTATACCCAAATTCATTAATTCTGAAACTGATTTTGGCACGACAATAGGAATTGTATATACTGCTGCTTACGCAGCAGCAAAACTCAACGGAACTAAGTTAATAAAACCAAATACCGAAATCCGACCTATTGATAAAATACCAAAATGGCAGCAACATATGCAAAAACGAATAGAAGAACTACGCACCCATATAGCTAGATTAATAGAATTCATTAAAGGTAACCAGAGTCCAGCATTAAAAAAGAAAGTTGACTTGATAAAAAAGAAGTATCGAATACATTCTCAACATGAAAGTCCTAATACTGATTTAACACATTTTCTTGACACCCTTAAACAAAAACTTAACGTACTAACAAGCCGGTTGCGACGTTATAAACAGACTACACTACGTAAAACCCAAAATAGGTTGTTCACAAATAATGAAAAAGTTTTTTATAGGAAACTAACACACACCACAGTTAATAATCTACCTTTAGGAGACAACCTAGCAGAAATGCCTACAAAGGAATCGTTACGGGACTTTTGGTCTGGAATCTGGTCTAACCCAGTAGTTCATACAGATAGTGCATGGATTAAGGAAGATGAGGATAGGATTAAAAATTTAACACACATGGAATTTGAAAATATTGGGTTAGATACGTTAAAAATGTTATAAATAGAACACACAATTGGAAGGCGACAGGTTCAGATAAATTACATAACTTTTGGTATAAAAATTTACGAGCATACACGAACTTTTACTTACACACATCAATAATTTCATTAAATCTCCACACACACTCCCACATTACATAACCGAAGGCATCACCTATATGATCCCTAAAGATACCTCTGATGTAGTAAACCCTGCCAAATATCGGCCGATAACATGTTTGCAAAGTATTTACAAAATTATTACATCCTGCATTACCGAAGTTTTGTACAAGCACATCAGAGAAAATAACTTATTGGCAGAAGAACAGAAAGGATGCTGTAGAAACAGCCAAGGATGTAAAGAACAGCTGACTATCGATACAGTTGCCAGTAAACAAGCTTACGCAAAAAGAAACATCTACACCATGTATATTGACTATAGAAAGGCCTATGATTCAATCCCACATAGTTGGTTAATATATATTCTAAAACATTATCGAATTCACCCCACAATAATAAAATTTTTAGAAACTGCCATGTTATCATGGAAAACTACTTTGAAACTTCACAGCCACAATGAAACCATAGAGACTGAGCCCATTAACATTAGGCGAGGCATATACCAAGGTGATGCGTTGAGCCCTCTCTGGTTTTGCCTCGCATTGAATCCATTATCTTGTTTACTCAACAACACCAAAAAAGGATTTAAAATAAAATATGATAATACCCATTATAACCTAACCCATTTACTGTACATGGATGACATTAAATTGTTTGGTACCACACTTTCAGAAATTCATGCACTAGCAGACATTACAAAAACATTCAGTAATGATATCCACATGGAATTTGGAATCGATAAATGTGGAATTCAATCTGTACGTAAAGGACAAATAGAAGAGAACACATACACCATCGACAACAATACACAAATAGACCCAATAGACGATACACAGGGTTACAAATATTTAGGATACCAACAATCGCGCCAGATACACCAGAAACAGACAAAGAAAACATTAAAAGAGAAATTTAGGACAAGATTACACAAGATCCTCAACACTCACCTTAACTCCCGTAACACTATAAAAGCCATAAATACATATGCTATACCAATACTCACCTACTCTTTTGGAATAATCAAATGGTCACAAACAGAGCTTAAAAACTTACAAAGAATGATTAATGTTATTATGACAATATACCGGAAACACCACCCCGAGCATGTGTACAGCGTCAGACTCTACCTAGAGCTGAAGGAGGTAGAGGACTGATTGACATCCAAAACCTACACAATAAACAGATTCAGACACTACGTGCATTCTTCCACTCAAAAGCACAGCATTCAAACCTCCATCAAGCAACAGTCCGAGCAGATAACAAACACACACCACTTATTCTGACCAATCCATCTATACAATTAAATCACACATCTCACACACAGAAACTGGATGCCTGGGCTCAAAAATCTCTCCACGGACGGCATCTTCTCGACTTAACTAACCCCAACGTTGACAAAGTAGCGTCAAACGAGTGGTTAAAAGAGGAGAGCTGTTTCCTGAAACGGAGGGGTTTATGATCGCCATCCAGGACCAGACCATAGATACAAAAATTACCGAAAATATATAATTCGTGACCCTGCTGCACAAAACGATGCATGCCGACACTGTCATAGTAGTTCTGAGACAATACAGCATATTACTGGAGCATGTAAATCTATTACACAGTCGGACTATAAACACAGGCATGACCAGGTAGCATCAATTATCCATCAGTATTTAGCTTACAAATACAAATTAATTAAAGAAAAAACTGCATATTACAAATACTCCCCTCAAACCATACTAGATTCAGATGATTACAGAATGTACTGGGACAGGACTATTATGACAGACAAAACAGTTCACTTTAACAGACCGGACATCACTTTTCATGATAAAAAGAACAGTTCAGTATACCTTATAGACATCGCCATACCAAACACCCACAATTTGCAAACTACACATACAGAAAAACTAGCCAAGTACACTGACTTGGCTATCGAACTCTAAAACGCAGTGGCGAGTGGACACCGTCCGCACAATACCCATTATTATTTCATCTACAGGAGTTGTCCCCAAATCCATACACACTAGTCTCAAGACGTTACAAATTCATCCACTTACATACATCCTCATTCAGAAAGCTGTCATACTTAATACTTGCAGGCTCGTCCGGAAATTTTTATCAATAAACTCATAATAACATTATTACTCTCATCCACCCCGTCATTTCCGTTTTGGCCAAAAGCCCGCGGAATGATGTAATTTCGCCATTAAATGGTAGAAACTAGTTAAAATTTAAAATAATAATAATAATATCAGCCCTGTATTATATACTTGCCCACTGCTGAGCACGGGCCCCCTCTACTACTGAGAGGAACTAGGCCTTAGTCCACCACGCTGGCCTAGTGTGGATTGGTAGACGTCACATACCTTCGAAATTCCTATAGAGAACTTCTCAGATGTGCGCAGGTTTCCTCACGATGTTTTCCTTCACTGTTAAAGCGAACAATAAATTCACAAAGAATACACACATGATTTTAGAAAAGTCAGAGGTGTGTGCCCTTGTGATTTGAACCTGCAGACATTCGTCTCGGCAGTCCTTTCCACACCCAACTAGGCCATTGCCGCTTCGCAATACCTCTTTATGATAACAATGATTTAAATTGTACATTGCAATTATTTTCTTAATATGATTGTGGTATTTAAATATAAATACCTATCTGAGTATCCAGTATAGATAATACACAAAGGGAAAAGTGCTATCACTAGAGATAACAAATGAAATAGATTACATCATTAAAGTTTTATATTTTATTTTATTTGTAAGGATGATAAACAGTCATATGTTAAGGTATATTATATTCTTTTCTTCATCTAAATGTATATAAGAACACATAATCCACACCATTACCCACATATCATCATAATATAGTAGAAATAAGAATACAACTATGAACAGACTATGATACTATATATAAGCAAAAAAATTAGGAAGTGAAACATTTTTAGTTATCTTTAAACAGATAGAATATCAAATTATAAAAAAAAAGTATATGGAGAATTGGTAGATATATAAATGTTTATCAGATAGCTGCCAATATGGATATAATATATCCATATCAGCATGAATATACTGGACTATGCCATTAAAATTATGTAGCAATTATGGAGGAACCCTACATTGACACCAAAACACTTCACCTATAATTTCACCATGTTTATAAGCACTATTTAATTGCTCACATGATGAACACACATAGGTGCTTCATTGCATTTCGATGCATTTTATTTCACTGTCATGTTGCTGCTACAAACCGGCACATTATTTGTTTAAAGTAGTTATAGAATCGAAACAGAATGAGTGACTCAGTCAAATTTTATGGGTGACCTCACGCAGTGGCTAGGCAAAAATATGTTATATTATTATGCTAACAAGATAAAATTTACCGAGACACCATAGTCTGTAATATATTATAATATAAATTAATTACCTTAATTACATTTATTTTAGTAGAAATAATTATAACCGGCAACTTTCTGTATTCACCAAAGCAGTATTGTAATGCTCTTCGAGTACAACTGTTAAACTGACTTAAGAATTCTTCTTCTTTTATATTATGGCTGCCACCGTTTATTACCGGTGATTTTACACAAAGCGACGTAAGTATATGTATTTATAAACTATTTAAATAGTCATCAGCAGACCCCAATCAACTAGAATGGTAATTGCAATTATTAGTAATTGGTAATTATTGACGTCTGACCAATGATTAAAGAGTATATATTTAGTCATTGCGTCTAACTGACACTCAGCTGACACTGACATACATATTTTTTTTAAATGATTACGGCTCTGGAAACAAGTCCATTAAGCCCGTCTTCCATATAATATAATTTTGTACAATGTAGCCTACTCTATTTCTGTGTGACTGCATAAATGGATTATTTATCCGTGAAAACATTTTATCTAATCATCCATCCTGCCTACCAGTCGCGGTATTTTTCTTAAAACAATAATAAATATGATTATTTAGTTACTTAAGGTGGTAGCTCAAGGTCCATTTTCATACATTTTGTTTCGGCTTTAATCTGGGTAACTAAACAAGTATTGGCAAGTAAAGAATTTAAATTCACGTCTAGTTAGTGATTAGTTCTCGCAGTTGAAAGAAAAATGTAAAAATAATTAATAATCATGGATATTTCTGCCTTTAAAATTTCGTCATATTAAATTTTAAAGGCCGAAATATCCATGATTATTAATTATTTTACGTTTTCTTCAACTGCGAGAACTAATCACTAACTAGACGTGAATTTAAATTTACTTGCCAATACTTGTTTAGTTACCCAGATTAAAGCCGAAACAAAATGTATGAAAATGGACCTTGAGCTACCACCTTAAAAGCATTTTAGGCTCATCGCACAGTTGTAAATGCGTGCAATGTAGTACACAGCATACATGCCCGGCGTTACCGTCAGGCCATAGCTACTCGCAACGCGAATTGCGATGCAATTTGCGGCGCAGCAAGCGGCGGGCAACGATATATATATATATTATTACACGATTTGTTCAATGGTGCGTGTTTTTATAAGTGATTGTTACACATTGAAATAAAACAGATTTTGCGGATTTATATTTCTTTCAGATTACGCAATGTATTAAAATGCCGTAACATTAAAATCCCAATACACTGAAAACTCTAATTGGTCTCTGCTGGAAACCGGTTCATGCTGACCGCATTTCCATATCTATATATATAAAAATGAATTGCTGTTCGTTAGTCTCGCTAAAACTCGAGAACGGCTGAACGGATTTATCTTATCTTGGTCTTGAATTATTCGTGGAGGTCTAGGAAGGTTTAAAAAGTGAGAAAAATTCGAATAATTGCCGGGAAAATCCTCAAAACAGCATTTTTCTATTTCCCATACAAACGTTTTCTAACTAATACGTAGAGTCAATTTGAGCTTTATTGCTATTGTATAAAGTTCACTGTTGTCTAAGCAATGTAGGTGTGTTCCTAACATCAAAGCAGTGTGCGTTGGAGCACAGAATATAATAATGTAATGTCGCGTTCTGAAACTTAACAAAAGTAATATCGCGGACCCGACTAAATTGAACAGTCACAAAATTTAATATATCATTAGTTATTTGGTTGGCTTCACGATATTATTTCTGTTTTCGTTATGGACAATTTTTGAGCTACTTTTGCATATCTATACTTATAATAAATCTGTAGAGAGGTCAATTCTGTACATGAAATATACTCATATTTCCAAAATAAGTGGGGGTGATTAGGGATCGATACTGATGCCAAAAATGCAATTAGTAAAATTTTTGTCTGTCTGTCTGTATAACCGTTATAGAAACAAAAACTACTCGACGGATTTTAACTTAACTTGGTACAATTATTTTTCATACTCCTGAGCTGCTTATAGTATACTTTTCATCACGCTACAATTAATAGGAGCATAGCAGTGATGGAAAATATTGGGAAAACGGGAGAAGTTACTCCATTTTTAAGCTTCCGTCATTTCGTGTGCAACCTTAATGGTTAAAAGTTCCTTCGATTTCACCAGGATCCCATCATCAGACCCTGACCGGACAATCGGACCACCTGCATACCACCATAAATTAAAAAAACATCCCGACAAATTGAGCACCTTCTCCATTTTTGAAACCCGAAATCCACGCGGGCGAAGCTGCGGGCGGAAGCTAGTATATTATAATTCCCTTTGTGCTGACTGCCTGGCAAGTGAGTTAATTTTTTTTTAATTTATTTATTACGGCTCTGGAACCTGGCAAGTGAGTGGGAGGTGATGTTGCCACAAACTGACAAATAAATTATTGTTGCCAAATATATTATTCTCTGTGGGTCCTCATTTGCCGAAATCCGTAAAAATCTTATTAAGAAATGGAAACTTTGGTTTTCTGAGCTTTGGCTCATAATTTATAAAATGCAATTCATACAAAAACAATACCTATAAAATGTATTAAAATGTATTTATTTTATTTTCGCAGAAAATACTAAAATTTGGCTTTTATATATGTATTACCTTTGCCTACAGAATATATGGAAAAATTCAATGGCAGCCATATTTGCTAGGAAATGGCGGCTGTTTTCTTGGGAAATGTATTTCCGTGTTAATTATTTTTATCGTATTTTAGTTCCAACATATGTACTATAGACAATAATTCACAAATGATATGGGTTGTAGTTACAGTTCACAACAAATATATAGTGGTAGTAGGAAATAAATGGTCTGTATACAACTGTCTTGACTGCCCGCTATAAACGCGGCTCTTCACCGCGTTTATTTCTCAGCAAGTCACATTTGTGCCGTATTTGTGAGATCAAAATACACAAAATTTCCACCGGTATTTATGATATATGTGTCAAGTGAGTGATCATACGTATAGTTAGTGTGGAAAGTAATATGTACCAGTAGGAATAAAAATCCATAACAATGGGTGAAACTGAAGAATTCAACACATTGACGTTCGAAAAGAAATTAATGCAGCTGAAGGACACACAGGAGAGCATTCAGTCGTTGTCTTCATGGTGCTTACGGCAGAGAACCCACCACAAAAAAATTGTGTCAAGTTGGTTGAATGTATTGAAAAGGGTGAAGGTTGAACAGAGGCTGGTGTTGTTTTACCTGGCTAACGATGTTATACAGTACAGTAAGAGAAAAAACTACGAATTTGTAGAGAGCTGGGGACTTAATCTGCAGAAGGCTACACCTTTGGTCAGGTTAGTTATACAACTAAAATTAAAGTTTGTGTATCCACACAACAATTTTTTATAACCATACGAAATGTAATTGATTTTGTAAAAGACGATGGATTTCCACAATTTCAAATCTTGGCGAAGCTTTGTGTATAAAAGTGAGTATAAATTAGAGTGTTTACTGGAAACGGAACATCCAAGCATTCACCCGTTTTTATATGTTATTGAATTGCACTTCGAAAACGACACTCAATATTTTATTACAAACTTAACTTAAAAATCACAATGCACATTCAGACAACATTTTATCAAGCAAAGGCCTGAGCGTGGTTGACATCCACAAAACACAGGCCAGGCAGCATATGGGACCTGTAATCAGACATTACAGCTAAGATAGATGCAAAATAAAAAAAAAAAACATGTTAATGTAGATTGAATGCACCTTGATGATTATTATACACCCAGGGTGGAAATTATTTTGAAAACAAAACTTTAATGCTGTACCATTCATGGGAACATTACATTATAATGCTCTAGTCTATAGTCATCTTTACACTGACATAGAATGTTATACTATAGTATTCATATTGTTATGAATACAAAAAATCCTTAAAGGTAAAAAATAATCTGTCCTGAGGTTATATTAATTCTGCATTTTTATATTACAGAGATGATAAAGTAAGACCAAAAATCCTACGCATATTTAAAATATGGGAACAACGCTCAGTCTATGATGATGAATTTTTGTCTGACTTGACGGGTCTGCTGAGTGCAGGAGCCACTAAGAAGGCTGATGATGATGCGCTTGATTTTCAGGTATAGAACTATAAAACCATGATAAAATCTGAAAAATAGTTTAATTTAAATGTCTAACATTTGTGTAAACATAAAAAATCATTAGGTATAAAACTTTCAACACCTAAGTAATTTATGCATTACTATTGGCTCCACCTGGGCAAATAACTTTAGTCTGGGAGCCGCTTCATATTGTCCTGGCATAAAATGTAGCCTATTCTTTAACTTAAACCTCTAGCAATACATTGGTGAATGTTGCATTCATTTTTGTGCAGTAGTTTTTATGTGATGTATAAACAAACATACAGACCTACATAAATTTTGATAGTGCCATTTTGCTCTAAGACTTCACATATTACTATTGTTTCAATTGTATATAATGCACAGATATCATCCTGTTATAATTTAACTAGCTTAAGCTTGCGTCTCTACCCTTGTGCAAAAGTTTTGTGGAATAATAGTTCCTATGTATATGACATTATTTATAACAGAACATTATTTCCGATGAACTTTCAAGTTAAAATCCTATTGGATATACCTTGTGTCACAACATGTAAAATACCTGACACTCTATTGTCACATAAGCAAGTTTTAAACCATTTCGAATGAGTGCTGATAATAGTTTGCGGTAACAGGTACACACACCCGCACTGTGCTGCGTCAATCTAGTACGCAGACTCAAGTGGTAGCATCCGCGAACGGGTATATAATTTTCACCAGATAGAAAATAGCTTATGTCCTTGTCCAAAAAAAAGTTGCAAAAAAGGGGCACTCTGATTGATAAAACCAGTTCTAGATAACATTTTACATGCCATATTTCTTTTGTAAAGTATGGCGCATTAACCATCAAAGTTTTGCTTTTCTTAGCCTATAGCCTTCCTCGATATATAGGCTATCCAGTATTTAACACTAAAAGAATTTTTCAATTGTAACCAATACTTCCTGAGATTATTGTTAAATAGCTGAAAAGTTTGGTATACTTATACACACTTCTCAGTTTTGTATAACACTTTAAAATATGTATTCCGTGAAAACTTTGCACATGGGCAGAGTATAAAGCAAATGATAGGACATAATAATAGGTAAAAAAGTAATGACAAATGTTTACTTTTCAGCCACAACAACTAGTGAACAAGATTAAACAATGTGCAGTATTAGAAGCGGATACTGATATGAGACTGAAATGCATTCATGATAGCCATTTGCAATTGTCCGACGCTGATGAGTTGTGTGCGAGTTTGAAAGGTGAGTGTAATTTGTTTTTTAGGTCATTAAGGGACCGTTCAAGTATTACGTAACGCAATTCGGGGGGGGGGGGGGGGGGGCTTTTAAAACGTTATGATGCGTTACAGGGGCGGCAAAGGGGTCTCCTACAAAGCGTTGTGTAACATTGTTTTTTTATATAAAAACAATAACAAAGGTATTTTAGCGAATTTCCAGTATTTTGTATAAAATAATTGTGAATATTTAAAAAAAAATCACTTGAAAGTTACATAACTTTTGGACGGTGGGCGGGGGCGTACAGGAAAACGTTACGGCGCGTTTAGATGGGGGGTGGGGGTCACTAAAATCTTCAAGAACTGCGTTATATAATACTTTAACCGCCCCTCAGTCAAAATACCAGAAATACCAGAGTATAAAATAAACTAAAATGGTCTTAGGTCAGGTAGTGGTTCAAATCTCCTTAGCATTTGACGTTTTGAAAAGAGATGTGTAGTATAGTAAACGAAATTACTAAATAACTATAGTATATATACAACCTTAGCCCGATTAAATAAAAGCAGATATTTATAAATAAAATAAAGAAATAGCAATCAGCAGTTTATCTACATTGAAAAAAAGTTATAAAAAAAAAGATTAGAAAAGAAACTAAAGAAGAGTAATATCACAAATCAGCAATTTTTAGATTAATATCTGTATACTAGCTGTGCCCGCGGCTTCGCCCGTGTGGAAATTGTAGTGTACTATTAACCTCAACTTTCATCAAGAATTGCACGATCTTTTAGTAAAAACTGTACAAAAATCTGTTGAGAAAATTGATCACATACAGACAGCTTTTGAGGACTTTGTTTTAAATATGTATAGATAGATATTGAGTGAAATGTTTGCTATACATACATACAATACATGTGATTTAAATATACTATTATATTCCGCAGACAGAAGTCATAAAGATGATGTTGAGAAAGAGCTGAACGAGGGTATAGCTTGCGTGGAGAGGTACACACAGTCGTTGCAGCGGGAGATAGTGGCCAGGGAAGCTCTGCTGGCATTGCTGACCTCTGCTACCCAATACTACTCCACACAGAGGGGCGAGGTCAAAGTTGTCGCTTATGTAAGTCACACAATAGGTTATTAATACAAAAGTATTTTTCGGATTCTATTTTATTAATTTTTATTTTACACACAAAACAGGTTACAAACTTTATGCTACAAATGAGGTTTCTTAACACAATTATAACCCAAAGCTTGTGTTTCACAGTAAATTTATACAAGTGCGAGTGATATAACTAAGTAATAATGATAAAGGAAAAGAGAAAGTGGTACTTAACTACTAAAAATTACTAGAAATGAAATATTATTTTATAAAATGTATACAGAATTTGACTCAATCAAATTGACTCGTTTCCTATCGGCCGCTTTTAATACATTTGCTGCGGCGCCAAAACAACTAACTAGTGCGGCAGCCACACTTGGAGTGTTGTCCCACGCTGGCGTGTGGAGGCGCGATGCGTGTGAGTGGGACAGCCTTAGATATGTACACATCGCTCGACGCACGCGCGTTCGCCAAAAAAACACATGTCGTGTCGCAGGCAACATGGAACTAAATAATTTTGGACTTAATCTTCGATCCGTTTCTAAGGATAAACGAATTAAAGCAAGAAGTCATTCATTAGCTTGCAAAAAATAAAGGTTACTCTGGTTAGTCCATTTTAGTGGTGGTTCGAAACAAGCGATTTGGACTGTTTAATGAAATCGGCGGTATATGTCTGTTATTTGAGTGCCTCGAAGGCGTAGTTGTATTGGGTGCGCGGTATGACTACTGCGCTGCGGTTACGGGTTCGAATCCCGGGTTGGGCGTCGTGAAACTGGATTTTTCTACTCAATACCAACTCGGAGTCTGGAATTTGTGCCTGATAAGGCGATATCGCCCCCTGACATTATGGAATGAAATACGCGGCGTGCGTTTCTACTATATGTTTATAAGGAAACAGATTAATCAATATGTATAGTTTGATGAGCCAAAATATTGGGTTTTTTCACCATAATATGTATAAGATTTATAGAGGAAGCCCATGCTCAGCTCAGCAGATAACACACCACTGGTATAATCTTTTACTATAGTAATTTCTGTGTATTTTGGTACTAAATTTATTCAATACACTAATTTTCCAGTATTGCCTTACGATAGATATACGATAGACGGGAATAGACATCCCACAAATAGACTGGATCTGTGAAACTGTGCCTTATGTCCAGGCGTATAAGAACTTCGGCGCGCGTGTCCGTTCACTCAAACGCAAGCTGGACGAGCTGATCCCGTCGCTGCCGCACGCGGCGCCGTCGCCGCCGCAGCGCGACGAGGACGTGCCCTCGCCTGGACCTGACGAAGACCTCGACCTGCCAGCTAATGATAATGATGATGATGATGGTGATTGTACGTAATACTTTATGTCAAATGTTACGTTACACGCTCGCGTTACATGTTACACTGTAGTCTGACCAGAAAAAGAAAAGAAGAAAAAATAATCTCGTTATGCTGTTAAATATGGAACTAATTTCCTATAACTAGCTTTCACACTCAATGCACGCCCGTACGAATATCTTGCTACACAGTTCACATTGAACGCTTGATATTGAAGTGAACCAACTCATAATAAGGAGTGGTCTACTAGTGGTAGGTCTCTCATATGTTAGAGGCCGTCTAGGTAGGTACCATCGCAAATTCTATTTCTGTTGATAAGCAGCAGTATGTAATCACTTTTGTATTCCGGTTTGAAGGGCATTGTAGCCAGTGTAACTACTGAACATAATTAAACTTAACATGTCATGTTTCAAAATGGCGAGCGCAGTAGAATACCGAACAATACTTTGTAATTCAAGGTGTTGGATGGTGTTTCTACTGTTTATGGGCGGTCGTATCGCTCACCATCAGGCGAATGGCAAGCTGGTCTCGTCATTCTAAGCAATAAAAAAATAAGGCAAAAATTTGTTATACACCTATTTTAACGATATGTTCGCCGGAAATTGTGGATACTTGTTTAATTATGTTGTACTTTACAGTGGCTTACAACATCGATCAAACATTTAACTCGACATTGGGAGCTGACGGATCGCTATACAATTTGGGGCTGTCATCGTTTCTCATGTCCGAGAACCCTATGGCATTGTTCACTGAAGCAGTCGAGAACGGCAATAATGGTGAGTTAATTTCATTCAGTGTATTCTGTAAGTTTGGGACAATATGGTACAAATTATAAGGTTCATTACAGAGGAAAAAATATTAACTGAAATTGATGTAAATAGGTACTATTGATAGCTAAAAAAAAACAAAGATACGTACTGAAAATATTTTATATAGTTATGTTGAAATAATATTGAAAGAAATAAAAGGTGTTCTAACAAAAACGTAATAGTAATTACCGATATTGAAAGCTTGATTTGAAATCTTAGATTTGGTATGGAATATAAGTTTCTTATTGCATGCACGGTAAAGTGAACACAATGCATCTGATGGTACGTAGAGTGTGGTCCAATAGAATGTCGACTGACGAGAGATGATCAAACGGCAGTCGACACAATTATGCCGGCCTGATCGAACCGGATATACACACGCTGATCCCGGAATGCGACACACTTACGCGGGCCAATATGGCGGGTTTTTACACCTTGTGTACGGTGGTCGCTATCCGGAGTGTAATATAGCACTTATTGTCTAGTGTTACTGGCTGATGTTTTTGCACATGTTTAGTCTCTGAATTTTTTTTATTTTAAAATATAGCAGATGGCTCATGCAAAGCGGCTTAATTCATGTTTGGTAGACAATGCCAATGTAATTTTTTATTAAATGGCACTTACAATGTATCTCAAATTCTATTCACATTAATATTTTTTATAATTATGAAAATGAACAGAATCATTGGCTTGTCATGTACAATGTTGTTTTACAGCAAACAAAATAGAGGTAATCAACTCAAGGCCAAGTGAAAAGCAAGACTTTAACATAACCGAATTCCTGAAAAATTTAATACCCTTTGACAATAATACAGCCGCGGACAATATTTCAGGTAAAAAACAAATAAACCCGGGTAATTGTGCAGTATCGCTTGCAAAGTACATTAGATATTGGTTTTGAGTTTTTTTTTCGTATTTTTCGCGTTTTTTTTTCTTTGCTTTATTGTTTTTTTTACACTTGGCATTGTATTATACCTTTTATTTTTAATTTAGAATTTGCTTGGCATAGTTAAATTGGCTAAATCCATATTGAATGATAAGAAATTTAAACATGTATTTTGACGTTGTTTGTGTGTTCTTAGCGCCGGTTATATTAAAAAAAACAATTTTTTTATAGCTATAAGCTGCAGTGCTATAAATGAAATTTTGTTGGATTTGAAAAATAGTAGTTTTGTAGGAGAGTTTCGGTATTCTTTTTTGGATGTGTTCGAATCTTGTGTTGTGCAAGAACCCTTGGTGTTCAGTAACTATTGCACCTTTGAACGTGGTGGGTGTTTCAATCGAATGGGGTAAAACACTAGAAGCAATTGCCCAATCAATGGCAGGTATCTAAAATTGAAGTATTTTTAATCGAAATATTCTTATCGATTTTTTTTAAAATGGGAATATGTGAAAAATATAAGTGCTACAGATACAAGTTGCATATAATTGAAGAGCATAAAAAATACTATTTTCTGGTGTATAAATTAACAATTATGGATCGCAAGTGTGTCAGCAGATTGATAATTTATGAAATTTGGATTGCCACACATAAAATGCATAAATTAATCTCTAAAACCAATACAAAACCGAAAATTGTCATTAACTAATATAGAGAGATAACAGAGGTCTTGAGAAAACAAGGAAACACGAAAATCGATTAAACGAGACTGTTAGGGTATGCAATACGGGACACGAGTGAAACAAACGCTGGCTCGTACCGGACTAATTTATTAGCCCATCGACGAGGGCGTGTACGCAGCACGCTATACTTATAACTACATACATAAGAGACGATGTCCAGAGTGTGAGAGGACGGGGGAGGTCTACAACATCGCGAGGGTACAGGGCGCGTCGTCCCCGACTTCGAGACCCTTCGGTGCAGAATTCACGAAAATTTTGCAGTAGTAGCCCGACTTCTACTCTATACCAAGATATTCTTTTACAACAATGACTTCTACCTAATACGTAGCTTTTTCTTTTACAACTATTAACTACTAAAGTACAGTTCATAAATTGAATTCCCGTTCGGTAGGTGTCACAAATGGAGATCTGAAAAAGGCATATTTTTTTTTACATTTAGTCTATATTTTATAAAACCCCTAAAACATGGACTGCGGCCCGCACACCTGTTGTGTATTAAAGGGTGCAACGTCAACGTCGTGGTATATGTCAAGCGTGATTATAATAAAGTTACAAGCATGACGGGGCACACGCTACCAGTGATAAAATAAGCGCAACACTAATTTACAATTAAAATATACGCAACATTTGGTGTATCTGGTGCAAATCTTCCAAATTACGCCCGTGTGGGCTCGCCGTTCGTAGCACTCATTTTCACACGCTACGTGTATGGAGCCACAATTCACACACACGTGTTCAAGTCCGATATGACGACACGCTAGGTGTGGAGTGTATAACACCGGTTCATAATTAATTGTTTTCTTGGCGCATTAATTGGCGTATAGCAATATGAGAGATCGAATTGTTTGTGCATACAAGGGCTCCTTCAAATTTGTCGCGCGGCAAGGTAAATCTATATAAAAAAAGACGCGCGACGGTCGCATTGCATCCACGCTGTATTTAGCGACAAACTGAAAGCGCTCTTAGATCCTTCACTTTAGAGTCGTTTGTTTTGTGGCAATTCTTATCGATTGGCAAAATAGCTTGGCTGCAGCGCTGCTGCCGTCGTGCAGCCTTGGAGCTGATTTGGAGGTGGCCTAAGTGATCAAATATACAATACAATCGGCAATCTATTTAATTGTGGATTGAATACTTTGCCGAAATTTAGACTCGTGGCTCATGAGCCTAATCCAATTTTAATACAGCTTAAAATTAATGAAGAAATTCTAACAATTGGCAGTTATCATAATATACTTTATTTGCATCAACTAGTTTATACAAGATACTATAAAAATATATAAATTGTTCAAAACATGTTATAGTAATTGATTTATCATCGATATTTTATCAAATTTATATTTTTGCCATACAGTATTTAAGAAAAGTATGAATTATTGAAGAAATATAATCGATTACTCCTTGTCTTAGACTACATTTAATTAATTGGAAGCAAAATAACAATCAACTTAATTTTTCTTCCAGTAGTGAGCGCGAGCATATCGCAGAAGTCTCAAGACACGTTGCCAGGGTTGGACTTGCTGACTCCGGAGAGCACGGGCAACCCCGCGCCCCCCACCTCATTCTACGGCACTATGGAGCCCCCTAGCGGTCAGAATACACACATACTACAGTATATTCTTCTATATGTTACCTTCATATCAATAAACTAGAAATATCACTGCGATTAATTGTAAAATATTTTCCGGGTACGAACGAATACAAATAATTTTTAATATACCAGTTCTCTGATTGATAATTTTATTCATGTCAGTATGACTATTATTTCAAATAAAGACAGCTACAGAATATATAGTAGAGATGTACAAGCGAGTGAAATGTTCATTTGCCACTTATATGACATCTTAGTATTTGCGGTGGGTTGTAATTAATTTACCTATTGTTGTTGATTTCGTCTCATATCTGTTGGTTATTGATAGCTGTGAGCCATTCAAATAAAAAAAAAATATGACATCGCGCCGCCCTATTTAACATTGATGATACTATGTCAGATATTTATACTTTATAAAGCTGATGAGTTTGTTTGAATGCGTTAATCTCGGGAATTAATAAACCGATTTTGAACATTATTTCACTTATAGGAAGCTACATTACTCCTGAGTGCTATACACTTTTATCTCGGGAAATTATAAAGCGGGACTTTCCCGGAAAAACTTCGAGCAAAAACTGTAATTATATAAATGCCAATAGCAACCACTCTAGTTACAACTCAACCACATGTTCGAACAGAAGACAAATTAAAAATATTTTCATATTTTAGGTAATGTATTAGAGCTGAATATTTACAGAATTATTATAAAAGGTGTTCCATTTTCCAGAAGATCCGGAACAGGCGTATAATCCCGAGAGGAGTAGTGTGTGGAGCGGCAGCACCCTGTGGAACGTATCTACGGTGAATATCATTTTATTGTTCTAAAGGGTAACCGACAGAGGACTGAGGTAGGTAACTGTGTTATAGACCAGTGGCCAAGCGTTAAATCTGGGCCCTTATATAGTTAGATAGATAGTGTAAACGCGTAAAGCGGCCGTGTCGTGTTATCTTCGTGAAATGTGCGTGGAATGGTATTCTGTAAGCCAATTTCTATAACCCTAAATATGGTGAATGGTGTTACGTTCTTGTTACGTACTGTTAAAATTACGTGCGGGATAGAGAATAAGGACCCTGAAAAGGAATCCGCCACAACATATAGGTTCTATGTTCTATGTTGAGGGACTCCTTGTTCCACACTTAGCCCATAGTAGTTTGTGCCATTGTGCACGGACAACATATAGGTACTAATATGTATAAATGCGGTTTGAAAATTCTAATGATAATTAGATTTTACATAAATTACGGAATCGGGTCATTCGCCACTGCTGCAGACGTATTTGTTTATGATATGAAAAGCCTGGATCGATCAGGGCAATATTACTGTTTTAAACCAAAACAACGTGATGGACAGCTCATAGTACTATTTTAGTAGTAACACTTACAAGACTGATCAGGAGTGGAGTGGAGAAGGTGGTTGTTAACGTTTGTATAAGTGAGTGATAATATCGTACACCCACGCTCCCCTACCTTCTAAAATCTTTGTTCTTTTCTTAAGACCGGCAGCGAATCCATTATTATTTTATAATTATAGGTATTTATGATTTTAGATGCTACCTGCTTATACGTCTTTTTCTATAAAAAAAAATCTATATTAGCTGATACATGTTATCGCCTATGTTTTCTGTAATATCGCTCATCTCTGGGCGGGCCTGTGTACAATGTGGTCGTAGTGTCGTAAGTGGAGACTGCGCAGTAGTGTGTAGAGCGTGCGCGTGCGCAGGTGGGCGGTGCGCGCGGCGCGTTCGCGGAGGGCCCCGAGTCGCCGCCGCAGAGCGAGCGAGCCGCCTTCGCGCACCACAACATCAGCGTTCAGGTACTGTTACCACTCACATCTAGTATTTTTCGTGAAATGTAAAAGTAACATAAAGCGACAGTAACTGATTGTACAAATTAACAGTAACGATCAGTGAAGATAATAAGCATGTTATACCACCGTCTGTAAATTGTAATGTTAAATAGTTACTTTCACTTTACACTTGCCATTATGCCACATCGGTGTAAGGTCGGAGCAGCATACCCTTTCAAGCATGTAAAAATTTGTCTTAATTTTTGTGAGCGTCTATCTGACCTAACGTCATCTTTCTCTATGGGTTTAAAAATATGGATTAATAATTTTTTGAGTTTCCCAAAGGGAAGAACAAAAATTCACACACCCTGTTGCCTGAATTTGAATAAAATATACGCCACTACTAGACCAAGTGAGCTATATAATAAAATTATAACAACGATCATACCTAATGAAAGTGTCGTTGCACATTCCAGGACATTCCGCCGGTAAGCGACGTGGACCACAGGGGATTACTGCCGCCTCCACCACCACCACCTGTGTTACCTCTATTAGGAAGTAAGTGGACATAACATAAAGCCAAGTTGAGAATAGCAAGTTCTTGCAGCAATATATTGCGCAAGGAGTTCCAGATGCTTCCTAGTGCCAATGTTTCAATAATTCTATACACATATAACGAGTCGTGCAAGCATAAAAATTTGCAATATCAGTTGCTGTGGTTACTCGAGAAAATTGTTTCCGGAAAATTCTGCACTTTTCTTGCTAATATAAACCTCGCTTAACAATTTTTGTGTTGATTGCGGCGCAATGTAATGCACTACGTGCCTTCGGTATTCATTTATGGAGTATACCCAGTGTAGAATGCCAATGTTGCGGTATACGATACGAGTGTAAAAATTTGCGCTATCAGCATGTGACCGACACTACAAGTGTTAAAAGTTTCCCATTAGCTACACAAAACACACGGGCATACACGTTTTGTGCTTACCAATTGGTAGGATATATAGGTAGAATAGAAAGAGCCTGATGCTATGTATGTATAGCCTGACCAGGAAAGTAAAGTACCCCGCCATGTTACGATAAATAGTTTACCGCAACATGACGAGGCGACCCAATTTTTTGTATTGACAATGTTAACTTTAAAACAAAAAGGAAAAAGTGGCTACCCCAAAGCGGGTTTATTATTTTCCCAGTCAGGCTATATGTGTGATTCCCTGCGTGTATGTATGTAGGGATGAGGGGCAAATAAAAGAGAGAAATTCTACTTAAAATATTTACTTTTGACTACTTAATTTTAATTACAAGGTTGCGCGCACGCCCGAGCCTCTGCCGTAACCACCATTGGTCGCGAGAAAGAGAGAAAGCATTGTCACCTTTCTCTCGTGCACCGAACATCAGATATGCCTACAAAAACATTTTATTATAATTCTCTTACAATACGATCAGATATTATTCCCCACATGTGTGATTTATCAGCAGACATCGAGGACGTGGACCACAGACTGCTGCCGGCGCTGACGCAGCTGTCGCCCGCCGCCAGCGTGCCGCCGCCCCGACATACCGTGCATCAAGGTACGTCACGCTTACACGTTATTTAGATTTACCGCTTTACAACAGTTTTCAATAACCGATCTCAAACTCAATCTCAATCTTCAATCCGATTCTGAGGATGAACTAATCATAATAAGTCGTTTGCAAGCGCCTATACATATCATAAAACAAAGTCACCTTTTCTGTCTATCTGTATGTTATCGATTTTCTCAAAATTTACTTGACGTATTTTTATGAAATTTGTAATTGAAATAGTTTAGATCCTGGGAAGGTTATACTACTTTCTTTCCCAAGAAAATATATAGCGGAACTTTTATCTCGGAACACTCATTCACGCGGGCAAAGCCGCTAGGAAAAGCTAGTTTAAAACGGAACACAACAATGACTACACACTGCTGCTTGGCGGCAGAAATAGATATTGAGGTGGTATATACCCAGGCGGACTCACAATGGCCCGACTTTTTTTACGGGCTAAGTGCGGACAAAGGAGCCCATAACCAATACCAATACCAATACCCAGGCGGACTCTCACATGAGAGACCTACCACCAGTATCTCACATATAAATAAGTCGACGGTCCCCAAGAACAAAATCTCATCTTCAAAATGTCTAGTTGCATTATCAAGATTTTAAATTAAGTGAAAATATAAATTACTCACCACAAAATAGAAATTAAATAAATTTTCGATAACAGTTTAATTTTCGATAACAATCAATAGTTTTAAAATAAGTCATTGATATGTATATTTTCACTTAACTTAAAACCGTCATACTGAAACTAGATATTTTGCACATAAGATTTTGTTTTTGGGGACCGTCGAATTATTTATGTTTCATAAGATTACTCACAATAAATAAATAAATCAACAAGTACCAGCAAAGGCACTTTTCATTCAGCTGTATTCTGTCATACTACATTACCAAATGTCATTAAATTATATCTATGTGTTCACAGATGTGGACCACAGGAATCTTATACCGTTGACGCAGGAGCCGCCTGTATCCGTCCCCGCGCCGAGACCCATGAACCCGAATAAAATGGACCAGGTGAGGAAACAGTATCATTAAGTAAAAGTAAATAAAGTACAATACAGTAAAGTTTCAACAACAAAGTAAAATGTTGACTAAATTGACAGGTAGTGCGATAAAAACATAAATTTGAAAAATGTTTTACATAGGAGCCAGATTTTAATATTGCTATAACTCATTTCTTGATTTTTTTTCCGTTGTTATTGTAGTTTGTTTCTCGGCTATTATACCGCATATTCAGTCAATAATGAAACTACTGTCTACCCACTTTACAAAGGTCCATAGAAATGGTTGTAGTGCAGCCAGATTATTACTAAAATTCCACAGATTTAAATAATGTACGTATCTACGAATTCATCTGTGTAATCAATTGAATTAAACCATTCATCAATGAGAGACGTGTGTGCAACTTTGTACTCGTATTTGGTAGTGAAATGAGGGTAGAATTAAAAAAAAAGTTTCCTTTTATTAACAGTTTGTTAAATCATTTGCAGGACTACAGAGTGCCGCCGGTGCCGATGCCCTCTGACATTGTGGAGAGCGTCGACATGGATCTCTCTGAAGACGAAGAGCAACGTAAGTTTATCATCCACTAGTTTGTACTCGCGGCACCGCTTGCCTGTTTGTTTTTGCCTTGCATAAGTTTCTCAGACACTGTAACACTTTCTGGGTAAAAAGTTTATCTGACATATCGGACCCTTAGAACTAAAGTGACCTAACTAAACATTTATATATTTTCTGATTTTGTTAAAAAACTGCCTTCCAAAGCATGCTCTATAACCCTATGATGAGAAAAAGACAAAATTGTAGTATAGAAACAGATTCTCACTTTCGACGACCGCCCAATTCACTGCCTTTTATATTGTTTGTAATTTTTTTTTTGTTACCCACAAATCGTCTTTTTTTGAGTTAGGTCAGTTCTAAAGGTGCGCTTATTATGTCAAATTCGGGTTTTGTCTTTTAATTAAATAAAGGAGTTTATTGTAACCAACTTTAACGTTAATTGCGGCGCCGAAACAATGAACTGTCCACCAGTGCGGCACAGCACGCGCACATTGAGCGTGTTGTCCCACACTGGCGTGTGGCGGCCTGACGTGAGTGAGTGAGACAGTCTAAGATAGATTTTTTTAAATATCCAGTCACAAAAAGCAGCTGTTAGGTATGTCGCAGTGAACGTGTGGCGCTTGGTGGTTTTCAGCGCAATAAATAGCCTAAATTATAGTCTGCTACGTGTTAGTTTTATTTTTGTTAAAAGTGGTCCTCACACCTCGTAGATTAATCAGACCTCACAGACCTCACAATAGTTTGAAATATGGTTTTACGATTTTTAGTACAAATTACATAATTTATAAAAAAAAGTGTGTTTAAAGATGGCGTCGGGTAGAGAAGAATCGAATTGCATGAATTTGTTTCTTTGATATTTGTCTCAGCACGCCACAGTGCGTTCGTAATCAATTCGATTTGACCCGGCGATCGTAGTTGACGCCAGCCATTATAAGGGCCAAGCCATTATGCCACCGCCCGATCGGCAACTCGACTACTTTTTCGCAGCGATGAGTGAGCGAGACAGATATACGGGGGAATAGGAAACATACCTGAGACAGAGCAGTGTGGATAGTGTCGTGCTGCTCAGCCGGTTTTCGTGACTTGGCCCTCATTCAATCACTTTAATTTTATTTGTACAGGGTTATATTGACATTGCCTTACTAAACGAAACCATATATTTTGTCGTCTTGAAAACAACACTTGTCACTGTGATTGTAGATGTAAAACTAAAAGTATATTTTGAAGAAATTACAACAAAAAGTTTTTTTTTACTTTTACATGCCCTAATATCAGTACTACTAGTCTAAGTGAATGAATTTCAGTAACATATACTCGTATGTATCCGCACACAATATTCGCACAACATAGTAAAAATAAAACCGAGATTTTTTGAGAAAATATTCATTATTCGTGAATCATTTCTGCCCAATGTTAGTTAAAATAAATATGGTTTTATTTAATACGCAATGTAAAAATGACCCTGTATGTATAGGTAGATGTGAATTCCCTGCCTGCCGCCCCCGTTCCTTAGGCTCCGCGCTAAGCGAATCAATTTTATTGACACTATAAACAAGCCTCTACTACTGAGAGACTTTAGGACGTACAGCCAATTTCTTCATGAACTGTAAAAATAAAAGTCACAGTTAAAGTTAAGCCATAAGAGTTTTCGCAACACAAATATCGCTAAAGTAGAAGCCATATGAGTTGCAACAACACAAACGCTGCTGAAGAAAAGGCTATGACTTCGCGTAACACAACTGTCGCTAAAGAAATCGCCATAAAAGTTGTCACAAAACAAACGTTATCGAAAAAAAAAGACATAAGCGTTGCCACAAAACAAATGTCGCTAAAGTAAGTCGTAATAGTTGTAACAACAAAAACGTCAAAGAAAAAACATAAGAGTTACCACAACACAAACGTCGCTAAAGTAAGTTGTAAGAGTTGTAATAACAAAAACGTTAAAGAAAAATAAGTAAGAGTTGCTACAACACGAACGTCGCTAAAGTAAAGCCATAAGAATCAACAAACCATTCGTCAAAAATAAGGCAAAAGCAACAGTAACTTCAGCTGTTAGTGTCAATGTAGGAATTGGCTGTTAGCTTAACACGTTAGTTAGGCTTAGTGTTGGAATTATGTATGTTGCGAATTTTGTTAAATAGATCACTATAAACTATTTGCACCCAACTCCTCTTATTTATTTATAAAGATACACTAAACAGATTACTGACAATAATTATCTAAATTACATTACAGTGGATCTAATGGCTTGTCAGAATCCAAATAGAAGTGTATACAACTTATTCAAAATAGGTGACACGTACATGTTATTTAGTTACAACATAATAATAATAAATACAAAATATGTTGGCTAAGTTAAGGCAGACGATTATTACCATTAGCATTGGAATAAAACTATATACTAAAGACTTTCCCGCCCTCACACCTACCACTACAACTCCTGTAAGCCAGGATCAGCAGTGGCACGCAGTTTATGAATCTCAGGGACTAAAAAGGGTTGCGGGATAAAAACTAATTTGTCATTATCCCGCAACGAAATTAATCAAATAGAAAAATAGGAAGGAATTGGAAATATTAATTGGCCATAACTATAAATATAAAACTATATTGTGGATTATCACGGTTTTTATATTATAACTAGCTTTTGCCCGCGGCTCCGCCCGCATTATAAAGTTTTTCAGGCTAAAGTTTTCCGTTATAAAAGTAGTAGTTTCCCGGGAGCCTATGTTCTTCCCAGGGTCTCAAACTGTTCCATACCAAATTTCATCTTAATACGTTGGGTAGTTTTTGAGTTTAACACGTTCAGGCAGACAGATGCAGTGGGGGGACTTTTGTTTTACCCTTAACATTTTTTTACAAAAAATAGGGGTTGGTGATAGAAGGGTATAAATTTAGGGTTGAATGTATTTTTTTAATGCGACATAATAAAAAAAAATAAAAAAATAAAAATTTGTATAGAATTATAAAAAAAAATGTTAAGGGTGGACAACCCTTAACACTTAGGGGTATGAAAAATAGATGTTAGCCGATTCTCAGACTTACTGAATATGCATGCAAAATTTGGTTAAAATCGGTAAAGCCGTTTCGGAGGAGTACGGAGACAAACATTGTGACACGAGAATTTTATATATTAGAAGATTTACTTCCGACGTTTCGAAGACTTTACAGTCTTCACGGTCATGGTGCGGACTGACTATCGTCTAACATTCAAGCAGACATAAGATATCGTTATTATCGTTATGCCTAGTGTAAATAATTATGCCAAGCGCGTATAAATATAAATTATCTCCATTCCATCGAAAGCGGGCCAATCAGAATAAAGTTTGAGGGACATGCTTGTGCCTATGGTTTATTGTAATTGAACCGATCTGGAGATAGCGGTTGGGTTAATTTTTGCTTTTGATTTTAATTTACTACCCATTTAGTTGTAATAAAGATATACAAAATAGATATTATAATATACTACTGACCCTTCCTAGTTTCGTCTTGGTAGCAGAACATCAGGGGCTGAAATTTTCTCCATAATAAAATGCTCACAGTTTCAGCTGGGAAAAATGTTCTCCGGTAATCCCGCTATGTATGTTCCCGAGATAAAAAGTAGTCTATGACCCACCCAGGACCTTAAATTTTCGCCTTCCTAAATTTAATCTAGATCCGTTCTGAAGTTTTTGAATTTATCGCGTTCAGACCAATCAAACAGATGCGGTGGGGACTTTGTTTTATATATGTAAAAGAAAAACGAACCGAATTAATTTATGTATCGAATGAAAAACAATAGTAGAGACACCATCGGCGCTTGCTTAAAATAAATATTAATAATTTTTGTTAGAAAATAGAACTGTTGTATATATGTTCATTGTGAATTTTTTCATGCTGTCTATACATCGGTATTAGCGGGGGCGTCAGGTGACGGAGGTTGGTTGTTTATTAATAGTAGACCAAGTAGTCATAGAAAATAGACTGAGTATTCTCTGACTGTAAAACAGATTTGGGAACGAAAGTGTGAGAGAGATGAAGCGATCACGCGGCCAGTAGACTTTTGATCGGTCCACATTACGGGCTTGTAAGGGTGGATGAATTTAGCGAAATATATCTGTCTCTTTTCAAATGTGCATAGAAAGAAAAGAGACAGGTATAAGCTTTACAATATCACAATGTCTTTGATTTTTTCTACTGTCAAGTCAATTTTGTGAGAATATTGCTTTGTCCATTGTCTATATGTTAGTTTACATTGTCGTTTCTGTTTACATTTTGTTCCCATACAATACAGCTTCTAGTGCTTGTACAATTATTTTTATTTAATACATTTATCATTTCAGATGTCATGTACGGTCATCAACAACAGAATCCGCCTGAAAGGAGGCACAGTTTTAACAACAATAAAGTTTTAGTCGGCGGCGATAACGGCAAAACGAACCACACAGACCACAATCTCATACGGAAAAACGAGTTGAAAGAACCACCGCACTCCGCACCGGTGGTACCACCCATGGTGAACCCATTTGACGCCATGCCACCATCGCTGAAGAACTTCAACCCCCCAATAAACAAATACCCGCAGAACTACCAAAAACGGGAATTCGAAACACCTGAAAAGCCCTACAATGAGAGTCGGCATGTTATGGAGAGTCAACCGGCACAACAGATGGAATATTCCAATGATAGTGAGTGGCACAATGCTCAACCTAGGCCGTATGGGAGTCCTAGAGTCCCCAGGCATTGGGCACCGAGGACTAATTACAGGCCACAGTTTTCGCCACAACAGTTTTGGCCCAGAAATTCCCCGCGGCCATCGAATAGATGGAACGGTCCTAGGCCGCAGAGGTTTTGGTGATCTGTGTTTTGTTTAGTGGTATTCATTTAGAACAATGTTGGCTTGACAGTTTGTTTATGTAATGGTGTTTACATAACAGCTTGCTGATTGATATTTTGTCAGTGAGTTGTAGCAGTGTGTAAGTATTTTTTTAAAGAATGTGAGATTTGAGTATTTTATATAGAGTAATTATTGCGTCTCGTCTTTTTCATTGTTTCAATTTACATATATTATATATATTCTAGTAATTGAAACGTAAATATATACTTTAATGTGTTTTGAATTCTATTATAATAGTATAAAGGTATGTTACCTTTCGCACTGTTAAAACTTTATTGATGAAAGTTATTTGTATCACAAGGTCTGCATAGAATGTGACGGAATTCCGTCAAATATACTAGCCACTACATATACGAACTGTACGCTGACATCTATAGTGTTAAAGACTTTAAGACTTCAGTGAATTTGTTTTGGACGGCATCAGACATGAGAGTCAGTTCCAAGAATAAATCTTGAGAAATATTTTATAAAGAGTTATTACAAAGCGTAATAATATACGCTATTGTTTATTTTATTGCACTGATTTTGTCATCGTTTCGATTGCGCAGTCCGCTCGAATATGTCGCAGGATTTCTTAGTTTTAGGTTATTTGAGGTAGTTAGTGTAAAATTGGTTTCACTCTAAATTTTTTTATGGTCTAGCAGACTTAGGCCATAATTGCATTATGGCCAGTTTAAAAATGGAAAAAACTTTTAATCCGTGCATAATGCCAACATGGCAAAAGCCAGTCAGATCATGACAATAATTTACAAGTTAGATTATAAAACATAAAAATGTGAGTTAGACCGCTTTTGCCCTAACACCTTATTTAACTGTAATAAATTTAATATTTTTGCTGTTTCACAATACTCTTTATTTTGTAACAAGAAGAACGCAGCTGCATATTTTAAGGTAAAAATAAGGCTTCAAATTACTGTATGATTGTACATTTAAAGGTAAATAAATGCGATTAAATGACCATCTAAGTAATAAATACCGAATCCTTAAACCACGTCGACTGTTCCCTGAGTCACATATTCAATTTATTATGTATACACAGGACTGAAATTTCGGACTAATCATCTAAGATTACAGTTAGGGAATATCAAAGCATGCGTGTACGCACCATTATGTTTGTTTTTTTACACATATTGGAGTACTACAGGGCCTCCTTCGATATGATGGTATAGGGCAGGTTTTATGTCATTCGCGGCCTGACCTTGGGAGATTAATAAATTGAATTTATAATTAGTTGTACAGGTGTTAGGTAAAATGGGAGTTATCAACAGATCGATTCTGAAAAAATGCTAAATAAGTAATATGATGGTTGCGATAACATTTTAGGGGCCATCCATGAATTACGTCACACTAATTCCATGAGTTGAAGCCCCACTAAACCATTGTCGCGGGCGGGCATTTTTAATTAACTCAAACCGTCCCCACTGATGTGATGTCATATATTTTGCAGTTAGCCAAATCTCAGTTCAGTTACTAATCTCAGTTAGCCAGCTAGTCGTCGAGTTCTAATACTTTATATATATTTGACTTTATGAGACTTACTAATTTCAGTTATCTAGCTAGTCATCCTTTGATACTGCAACAAGACACACTGGGGCCATTTCGTATATGCCGTTAACTAGTTCGTCTTCCAAGACTTCAATAAAAGACCCCGAAGCCGTCTCGTATATGCAGAGAAAGGCCACCGCGGGCTTGGTACGCCGGTGTAGTGTATAGGGACTAGGGACTGTTCAATGCTCGCTTGGATGATGCTATACTATGAGTTTCGACATTGGTCCGTAAGACTGGTGAAAGCAACATGCCTATGCTATACACCCTCCCCAAGTAGTGGTAACTATAACGCGTTTGACCCGCGAGAAAAAGTCCATTGATACACGAGCCACGCGTAATTTGTGGTTGGCCCCTTATACACATAGGCCCATTTCTGCCACTGATCTACAGATAAAAATCAAGACCGTCTATTAGTTTTGGCACCTATACATTTGAAAACAATAATTCTCGATTATAATGAAACTTGACATTTCATAGGAAAATATATCAGACCGAGTATTATGCTTGTAATAATTGGGTAATGAAAAATTACGTGATAATTGTTTAGCAAAATTATATTGTAAAATGCTTTCCTGTTTAACGTTACATTAAATTGTAAGTGAATAACATGTTTAAATAAACTCAAAACTGCACCTGTACCGTTATTTTAGACTCCTTTTTGTTGGTATTAAATTTTTTGGAATAGGTTTTTTTATTGTAATGGAAATTGTACTCTCATTAACGAAATGTTCTGAGTCAAATCGCTGGGTTCGAAACCTTTTCGAATAGTATAAATCGATGTATATTAAATTCATTCCAATCGGTTTATACGTAGTATTTATAATCTGAAATTGTTTAAATGATCAAGTGCAGGCGAACTTTTATTACCATGATTTTATAGTAGTTTTGGGACCAAAACGTTGTTACTTAGAACAATTTGTAGGAATATTTTTCACTCGTTCGAGTTTGATAATGATAGTAACGTCGCGACAATTCATTCATAGTTATTAATGGCACCAATCGTAGTAGTTCGTGAGATTTAGTTGCATTACCACGAGTTCTCATTTATTATTCGTAAACATAAATTTTAATGTCTAAAAAAATAAAATATTACATGGTATTTTTTTAGACTCTATGATTGATACAGAATTTAATATTTTTTGTTCCAAAACGACTATAGAATGACGGTGTATATGAAAACAAAACGTGCATGGAAGGTACCACACAGGGACGGGGCGTCTTCCTTTCTTGCGACTTTTTTATATTTGGTTATAACCTATATTTTTCATGTTGTTAAGGTTTGATTTTTCAATCATCAGATAACAATTATTTGTAGTTTAATTACAAAAATAAAAAAAATACAGTTTAATACAGGCACATTTTGATGTAGCGTTAAAAAAAAGAACCACATAATCGTGTTTACCTCTGCTAACATTGTAGTGATATGAACTGAAATAATTTATTTAATCCCATAAAGTGTTTAACAATATTTGGAATCCGTTAATTTTTACTTTGCCACCAGATTAGAAGCAGTTTCCACCAGAGAATAACAGGCAAGATATTCTAATGTTTCTCTTTTTAAAATCAGTTCAAAGGTATAAAGTATAGTGCATAATACAAAAAAAAAATATGTGTCATAGTATTTCTTGAGCAGTTAGTTTATATACTTGTGATATACTACATTTTTAATTTTCCATACGTGTGCTGTGCCGGTCAGATTTAATAATTTGATTACCTTAAATTTTACCCATATAATATTAGATATTATAGTTATAGAGCTACACATACACATACAGCTCGATTTTCAACAAAGGATTCGGTATTTTTCATTAATTAAAATAGTAAAATTGTCAATTCAAGTCAAGTCAATAGTAAATTGCAGTTAAATGGTCTGTCAGTTGAATAGGACAGCTTTTTTTTTACTACCAAAAATTGTATTCTACCATCGTACCACGTACCAGTCGACATAATTTCCTAAAAGAATAATTATAACACGATTATTTATCATTTAGGAACACCAGGATGCCTTAAAAACAAATATTTTACACATTTTTTTTTGTCAACTGTAAATAGTCACGCACGCCGATACCACACAGAACGACTAGCATCTCTGTCTAACTTATGTGTAGTATAATCTTATGTTTCATTTTTCAAATCTTTGACTCTTTGTTGGATGATTTTGTAGAAATCTGTGAGTGTCGAGCTGTAGCATGCCTAAAGGCTAATTTATACGTAACAATTATTGCTAGAAATAATAGTTTTTTTTATCTGTTGAAGAATGGTATACGTCACTACAGGCGAAAATAACCTCGCCATTGCCTATGTTCAGACGGGGTATCTTTTTTAGGCAATAACTGATTATTGCCAACAATAATTAGTACGTTTATGTAAGGCTTAATTTTACAACTGCCATTTTAAAATTACCGTAAATTGGGGTGGATTGGCACAGCAATAGTTATAACATGTTGAATTACAAAGATAAGTCAATTATATCTGATTTATTTATGTTAGTAATAATAAAGTTTATAGAAATCGATTTGTATATTTCATGATTATTATCCGACAAGTTTTGTTGCTATTGACTGCCTCGGTGGCGTAGTTGTATTGCACGTTCGGTACAATAGCACTCTGAGGTCCTGAGTTCGAATCCCGGGTCGGGCAAAGTGATATTTGGGTTTTTCTGCTCAGTATCAGCCCGGAGTCTGGAATTTGTGCCCGATATGGCGATAGGCTCGCCCCCTATCACATCATGGGACGGAACATACTTGGCGAAAAGTGGGTGCCCTAGATGCGCCTCTGCATACCCCTTCGGGGATAAAATGCGTAATGTTATGTTATGTTATGTATGACCCCATTTTACTGTACATTGTCGGGTATCTCTTTTTAGGACTCCCCATGTGGACCCCACTCCGCTTAACCTTAGGTACAGTGGGGTCGCTTTGCCATGCTGTGCAAAGTATGGCGTGTTAATTCGTGATTTTTTTATTAGTTTCACAAAATGTGGACGTCAAAAACAATGTCTTATAACGACTCGATAAGACCTGTTGTCCTTTGTATTTTGCAGTTTTTAAGTTCTAGAAGTAAGACTTTTGTGTAAATATTGCTCATATGTGTAACATATAGTTAAATAATAGATTACTAGTCTCGATGTTTTATGTAAAGAACTTGACTGTTTTATATTTCTTTTAAATACATCATTACCTATGTTTAGTATTAGTGTAATTTTGTGCAATTTTAGAAGATGGGTTTCTTAAGATTTATAAATTAAACGTGTCTTCCTAAACTTGTAAATTTGCTTTATTTTCTTTGGATACACACCGTAATATAGATAAGCAATGACTGCTTGCATCTTAATGTATTGAAGTCTGAACGTCTGTTTGTAAGGCAAAGAGACCTTGAATTCGATTCTTACATACATTGACCGAGTTTATATAGCAGGAATTATGAGAACCGGGCGATTCATCGATTCGTCAGATCCGAGGGACATAGACTAGGGGTAGTCTTAGCGCGCGTCTGAACTTCTAGCTAGAACATCATTGATATCATGCTTTAGCCTTGAAATATACATTTGGAGATCTAAAATATATAGTCAGAAAAAGGGCCCCCGAGTAGCTAAGACCCTTTTATATATCACACGTTATACGAAAATGCATAGATTCTGCCAAAATTATTTATTTTTCTCTTAATTTAATTTTAGGGAAATAGGGAAAAATATATGAAAGAAAATATTGTATTATGTAGATGTAAATTTTTCACCACTATGGCCTTACATAAATTGATTCTGGGTGCAGAGATAACTTTAAATTTAGGAGAGATGAGAATAAAAAACAAGGTGAATCTGGATACGACACAGAACATAATGCGTTAAAAATGAACTTATTATTTCGCCATCTCAGCGTTGCATTATGTTTTAATTAATAAATAAACCAACTACATAAAAAGATAGTTAAGATAATCTTAAAAATTAGCTTTTATTCCGAAATTTTCCATAAGTATACAAATATTCGAATTAGTTCGAGTGAAATATCATTATTGTACATAGGAAGTATTGGTTTGCTTATAACATTGTAAGAATTTATTCCAGTCCATAATAATAGCCGAAATATTTAATAAAGTATTTTTTCAAATATTTTTGGATAGGCATAAAATGTCAAGGAAACAGGAGCAAATATGTGTTTCTTTGGAAAACAATAATTAATTCGTATTATATTGATATCCAGTACAATATTTCCTTATATTCATATATTTATTCTCTGATACTGCTTTTTTTATTATTTTGTCACATTGCCCCTGTTTCCTCATAATAGAAGATAAAACAGTCAAGTGATGTGTATAAAATAGAAAACCGCTTTGTTTCATAAGAAATTGGTTGACAGTAATATAAAAATCACTGCTTCATTTGCTTAATAATAAATAATAATAGTATGGTTGTATATTATTTCCAAAACATTTTTAGTGCTAGTTTATTGAAAAAATCTTTTTTTAATACTTTACAACTTATTGATTTTTTTATATCATCAAAGTTTACCTTTGAAAGTGTGGATACATTAATGTAAAGAAGAAAAAGTTCATGAGGTGCAAATTATGATTCCAATATTTTTGTAATATTAGTGTTTATTCCATTTGGTCATTAGAGAGGGTTTTTTTAATATATTGCATTACATAGAACATCCATCACAGATCAGACACAGTTTTTCTAAAAAGAAATACACATTTGAATTAACATTTAAAATGTAATTATTCCCATCAAATTAAATTTACTTTATTTTATTTACATTAGTATTGTATATTCATTATGTGAAAGAATTGTAAAATACTTCGAGATGAATAGTTAAATCATACACAATAATTTAAACTTGCTCACTTAACTTAGACTAAATAAAAACTATATATTTTTTTGACAGTCAACCAAGAGAAAAGCGTCTTTCTATTTTATACACAGAGTTGAAAATATTACAGACAGCGCGGTTCCTAGCGCATTGGGAGTCAGGGCTGGATTCAGATGGGGTGTAAAAATAATTGGTCGATAGTGCCCCCTAGGTCTCCCCTCCAGTGCTAGCTCCTAGATACGTCGATGAATACAGAGATTTGTCTATGAAACCGCGACCCAAGTCCTATCATGTTACTGGTACGTGTCGAATTTTTTATGGACAATGTAAGTAAAGTACATATCATTTGGAACAAAAGTAGGAAGCAGAGTTACAAAAAAAATGTGTAAAAAATTGTTTAGACTAGTATTGTTTTTTTTTTAATCCAGGGTGATAGTTCAGAGATATCCCCTAATGTAGTTTTATTGTTTTTTAATTATATAGCTGTAGGTCCTGCGGCCAAAAGATGTATTGTTGGCTGTAGAGTTCAATGACAGGTTCTGCACTGTATAGAGGTGGCCATCAGACTGTATGTCAGGTGTATATGATAGTCTGAGGGCTGGACCACCCAGCTCACTACCGTTGAATAATTTGTGTGTTGCAGTTATGGGCCGTTCAAGTATTACGTAACGCAATTTGGGGGGAACTTGTGGTTCGAACAACTCGTTACGTAACATTAGTTTTTCTATTTAAAACAAAATAACAAAGGTATTTTAGCGACTTTCCGGTACTTTGCGTAACATGATTGTGATTATTATATAAAAATTGATACTTCAATGTTACGTAACTTAGGGAGGGGGGGGGGGTCTCAAAGATCTTCAAAAATTGCGTTACATAATACTTGAACAGCCCCTTAGTTGGCAGAAAAGCGGATGCAGGTTGCTTACTTGCCGCCCTCGGGATTGTAAGCTTGTTTTGCGCTATAGGATGGAGCTGGTGAAAGTATTTTTTTTGAAAATCATTTTGATAGGGTAAAATAATCTTGAAGAGCTTCCTCATCATTGTCATTTTGCTCCATTGAGATGATGAGCGCTTGACACGTGTTACCATGCATTTAAAATACATATAAAATACGCCAATCACTCGAATCAATCAGGCTGTTTCCATCCTCTGCTGAACGTAGGCCTTCCTAACAGCGCCAACCATCTTGGTCTTGAGCAGCCTGCATCCATCCACTACCCGCCGCATTTTGAAGTCGACGGTCCATCGAGCAGTAGGGCTAAAAATAAAATATGTAAATTCGTGTTTTTTAAACTAACGTCTAACGCTCGGCATCCGAACCGGTTCTTGAGTTATCAAAAGTACTCGTAGTAAGTTGTTAGGCCACAAATGGAGAGGGGGGGTGGTAAAGTAAAGTTTATTGATTTTAGGATCACATATTGTATGTGTTCAGAACTGGAAACAATAAAAAACCCAAAATCATAATGACCTAAGTGCGATGCTGACATTAAATGTGAAGAATGGGTATTACAAGTTCAAGTTGAGTTAGTTATTCATTATTTTAATGTCAGAAAAAAAAACAATATACGTAAACAAGCTAATATTTATCAGCTTAATTGAGCATGCGCTTGATTCACTTAGCAGGCCTACTACAGACCCACAACTAAATCACTATAAAAGAAAAATTCTATGTATAAGTTTGAACACTCATGCCTGAAATTACATGAGGTATTAAAGTCTGAAACTAGTATTAGTGTAGGATAGGTAAGCTTTTATTATCGATTTTATTAGATATTCCTTAATGACTCAGTTTATGTGTATAGATTCAGGGTTTCGCTAATAAGAAATGATGGAGGCTATATTTTGGAGTACTATTTAAGTAATCTACTCTTTTAGGTTGTAAATATGTAAGTAACTTTAGTACACACACTTTGTTTATTTATATTATTTTTACTTAGGGTGGGGAATAGCCCCCCGATGCCTTTATTTGAATTCTTACCATGTCATCTTTCGGTTTCACAAAATCAGTGCAATATTTTGTAACATTTTATAATTCTAAAATGATTTATAGGATATATTTATTAGAGTTGCTGTTATTTTTATACTGTAGGAGTTAGAACTTTGTTAATCTCTTCTCGTAACAATAAAATGAATGTTCAAATTGTCGTATAAGTAATACTTAAAATAATGTACAAATTATATGTAACACCTGACAAACTATTACTTCTCGAAATTCTTGAACAATATACCGCCATTTTCGACGACCAATAACAATCCCTTTCAAAAACCTATTTAAAAAATGAACCAATCAGGATAAAGTTTTTTTGACATGCTTACAAATGCGTTATTTTGATTGGTTCATACTTCATTCTCGAAATCGGATTGAAGATTGCGATTGGGATCGTTTATTGAAAACGGTTGTAAGTCATTAATGACGTTTTACTAAAATAACGTAAGCGACCAATGAATAAATAAAAAACTATTAAAATAATAGTATATTAATACAAAGTGTTACAAAGCGAAAATATTTAAATTTTCGCTTTGTAACAGTTTGTATAGGTGTCATGTGTTACCTGAAAACTTGTAATAATTGTTTGTGTTACGAAATAAGTTGTCTTGAATCTCTTATAATTAGTAAATTGTTAAGTAATGTTTGTTGTTACATATCGCCTTCATTAGATTTAGAGATTAATAAAACACAAAATCACTAAAAACAACTTGGACACGCGAAAGATCAATTTAATTTAAAGATTATTTGGTTAATCAAATAGCATGCAGCGGGGGCGCCGCCAAGCTTAGTTTTAGGGAGGTGCATCTACACCTACGCACTAATAATACATATCATTACCTCTGTGGTCGGTCCCATTGTTGCAGATTTATTCAGTGACTTATATTTTTTGTGATTTATTTCTGTACAGGGGGTGCACGTGCACCTACTTGCAGCCCCACCCGGCGCTCATGGCAGAAATATCTTCTGGATTCGCACCTGCCGACCTAAGCATAGTACGTAATACTTGAAACCAAGAATTTGTATAAAGTATCAAAAAGTTAAAATAATCCATGGGCAATAAAACATCCCAGTTGTATAAAACCAAGTACAATTTATGTATCGAAACGCGTCAATAAATTAATTAATCTTAGGTGTTAAGTAATCATTTCTGTTTAGTTTCTTCGTTGTCAATAATAGTCAAAGTTACAGTTACTTTTACCGTAACTACGACGTTTGTATTATGTTAATAGTCTTATTGCTTTTTGTTTAGCGATGTTTGTGTTGTGACAATTTTATGGCATTTACTTTAACTGTTACTTTAAAAGTTCATGAGTAAACTGGCTGTTCCTATTAGACTTTATTGTTGATAAAGTGAGTCAAGGTAAAATTAAGTAGAACTATAATAATTAGTAATGACACAGTAACTGTGAAAGAACGTAGTATATTTAGATTATAAAAAACTTTTTTAGGTTATTTGCGCTGATGCCTATCAAGAGGCAACTTAAAAGACTGATGTTATATGAAAATATTTGTAAGTGTTAACATAATTTGTTTTTATTGTTGTAAATGTAAAAAAATATACAATTTATAAAAATGATTGTTTTATTTACCAATAGAAAATATTTCGGTTGATAGCGAGTGCCACGAGTGGCGATAAATTAGTAAAAAAACCGAACATTGCTTTAATCTATCTATACTATTATATAAAGCTGAAGAGTTTGTTTGTTTGTTTGTTTGAACGCGCTAATCTCAGGAACTACCAGTCCAAATTGAAAAATTCTTTTTGCGTTGGATAGCCCTTTGTTCGTGGAGTGCTATAGGCTATATATCATCACGCTATACCCAATAGGAGCGGGGCAGTAATGGCTAATCTCAGGAACTACCGGTCCAAACTGAAAAATTCTTTTGTGTTGGATAGCCCTTTGTTCGTGGAGTGCTATAGGCTATATATCATCACGCTATGACCAATAGGAGCGGAGCAGTAATGACTAATCTCAGGAACTACCGGTTCGAACTGAAAAATTCCTTTTGTGTTGTATAGCTCTTTATTAGTGTAGTGCTATAGGCTATATATCATCACGCTATGACCAATAGGAGCGGAGCAGTAATGACTAATTTCAGGAACTACCGGTTCGAACTGAAAAATTATTTTTGTGTTGGATAGCTCTTTATTAGTGTAGTGCTATAGGCTATATATCATCACGCTATGACCAATAGGAGCGGAGCAGTAATGGCTAATCTCAGGAACTACCGGTTCAAACTGACAAAATATTTTTGTGTTGGATAGTTCTTTGTTCGTGGAGTACTATGGGGTATATATCATCACGCTATGACCAATAGGAGCGGAGCAGTAATGGCTAATCTCAGGAACTATCAGATCGAACTGAAAAAATATTTTTGTGTTGGATAGCACTTTGTTCCTGGAGTGCTATAGGCTATATATCATCACGCTATGACTAATAGGAGCGGAGCAGTAATGGCTAATCTCAGGAACAACCGTGTTTGAACTGAAAAAATCTTTTTGTGTTGGATAGCCCTTTGTTCCTGGAGTGCTATAGGCTTATATATCATCACGCTATGACCAATCGGAGCGGAGCAGTAATGAAACATGTTGCAAAAACGGCGAAAAATTATTAGTTTTGAGAGCTTCCGTTGCGTGCGCTGCGTAAACGATTAAAGTTATGCAACAATGATGTATGACGGGATTATTCCTCTTAAAAAGTTCAAAAAAATATATTATAAAACAAAGTCCCCCGCTGCATCTGTCTGCCTGAACGTGTTAAACTCAAAAACTACCCAACGTAAGTTAAGTTTACGCGATCGGGATTTTAGTTAAAAAATATATTTATTTATTTGAAGTACAATGTTTATTGATTAACAGCTAATACAAGACTGATTTTATTACATTAAACATTAATCGAACAATAGTTATGAAAATGATGCATCAACAAAATAACTATGACGCAGGTTCTTATGTAGGTTGCAACGTCGGCAGAAAGGGGTGCTATGGGGTGGTAACTCCTCCCTCCTTAAGACGGAAGCAGGGACTGCTTCCGGTAGCGTCCTCGCTACCTTTGGATTCTTCGGGTGACTTTGTATTCTTCCGTGAGAGCGTTCCAGATTTCCATTTGTATATCTTCCAAATCACCGCTATGATCAGTAGGATGTACAGCAGTAATGTAGTCCAGCTTGGTGTTGCGACTATCATTGGCCAGTCGACGTCATTGTTCATGGAGATGTCGTTTGCTCGGTTGATGAGTTCGTGGATGTTGTCTAAGGATATGTCTTCTAGTTGTAGTTCAAATCTTATTGTTTCTTTTGGTACTATCTGTTGCTTTGGTAATGGGATGACTTCATTAGTGACTATTGTGTTAGTGTGTGATACGAGGGTTGTGTTCATGATGTAAATTTTGCAATCTTCTGTCGACGAGATTAGGACGACTCCAGCTGCTCGGTTGTATTCTGTCTTGGAGTTGCATTCTGTTCTAATGACTTGTTCTTCTTTCAGGACTATCAACCAGGTGCTATCTCTAATCTTCTGTATTTTGCTGTCGGCGAGATTCATTTTGGCGTGGGTACAGTTTGCTATTTTGTGCTGCACAAGGGACACGATGCAGTCTTCGGTGTTATCTGTCCTTTTTGTTTCGAGGGTTTTGCAGAGTTGGGTACCATCGGTTAGCGGATTGCAGATGGACTCCAGGTAAGTGTACTCATCGTTACCAAGTGCAAGGTATTTGGACTTTGGGACAACAGTAAGGTTATTTTTATCAGGAATGGAATATAGGTGTATAAGATCGTATATTTTAGGAGAAACTGATGGGATTTCTAAAATGAAGTTAATTGAGTGTGCTGTACTATATGCTTTTACTGTGATGGCTTTTTCTATTATATGTATGTTACTAGCACTTATTTCGGCTACTGGTCTAAAGGCATATGTCCTATGTAGTTTATTTAATTCATTCATAAGGTTTTGAGTGCCAATAATACTGGGATGCATGGTACCTAATCGAGCAAACGTCATTGCGTCCTCTAATAGCATTAATCTATCTAATACTATTTGTAAACTAAAATCTATTTGCACGTATATATCTAAGAAATGTAGATGATTCTTAACACTACTGCTATCTCTAGTTAGGTTTGTAAGGGTTTCTACTAAAAGTTTCTGATTTTCATCTAACTTATGTAACTGGTTACTAAACTCATCTATTGCGTTTTCTGCTATTACTAAAGACCTTTTCTGCGAAGTTTGAATACTGTTAATTTTATTTCTAAGATTCACTATGTCATTTTCAAATTTAATTGCGTCATCATTATCGAGATTGCCCGTGATCGCTTTTACTACTGAACCTAAACCGTTAATTATGCCGCGTTTCCTCCCTAATTTGGGGTGTCAAGAATTGGAATTTTTTGGAGATGAGTTTAAGATTATATTGAATCTGGTCTCTATAGGTATTATGTAGTTCTCTAAAATCTGAAACTTCAGCTGCCTTAGTACTAACAAATAATGACATTAATTTCATAGATGTCAGGCGTAAACTAGTAATATTATAGATACAAGCTAAACTAAAGTAACTATCCTGCTTCAAGATCTGTCCTTCTTTAAGCAAAAGGATGCCATTTCCGTTATCTATGTGTCGTATATTTACGGTGGCTGAGACGTAGAGCATGACGGCTCCTGCGACGAGGGTCCTGTAACAAGATGAGGCCTACGTAGTAACTTGAAGTGTACCCTAATGGACTTAGAATTAGGGTGATTACCGATTATTTCAGCCACGTTGTTCGGATGCAGATGAATAATCTTGTAGGGTCCCTTGAAGACTGGTTTGGTTTTATCGCTGCGCGCTGTCTTGGCTACCTGCTTATATACGGTTTCGCCTACCTTAAACATGATTTCCTCGGCGGCCTGGTTCCGCTTGGCTATGACCTGTTCCTTATTTTTAGACATATATGCTGTAACACATTCCTGGACGGCTTCTGCATTTGTGCGGTGCTTTATAACGTAGTCTTGGTAAAATTCTTTTGGGTAATACAATTCTAATGGGTTTCTGGAGTTGGTGTGACCAAATAGTAATTCATGGGGTGTGTATCCTGTTGCTGAATGTATTGCGTTATTGTACGCTATAACAGAGTACATCATTATAGACTGTATGGGGTCATCTTTATTAGTCATTCTTTGTATCCGAACTATTTCTGCTATAGTAGAATGGAAGCGTTCTATAGGCGAATTCGAGTTGGGGTTATAAGGTGTAGTAAAATGAATACTGATATTATGTAGAGCGCATATCTCTTTTATAACGTCGTTATCGAATTTGCTGTCAGAATCCGTGGTTATCTTACATGGTAATCCTAATATTGAAAATATTTTTACTAGTGCTTCTGCTATGTGCACGCTACTGTTTGCGTTTAAGGGGACTGCCTGTGCAAATTTTGAAAAATTATCGATAACTGTGAGGAAGGTGGCACCGCCTGTTGAATACAGATCCATAAATAGATGTTCCATTGGTTTAGTGGGTGTGTCTGTGAGAGCTAAAGGAGGCCTTAAGGGGTTCCTTTCGTATTTTGCTTTTAGACATATATCACACTGGTTGATATAACTTTGTACTGTGAGTAACATATTCGGCCAATGGTAATTACGATGGATCTGTTTATATGTTTCCTGAATACCACGATGCGTTGTTTTGCCTTCGTGATATTTCTTAATGATTTCATTTTGCTCTGATCTATTTTCAACTAGTGTTACGCGTGAAGTACACTTTATGAGTTTTGGGCCACGATTGTTAAAGATGGTGGTATATACTCTAGAAAATGCATAGTATAATTCGTCGTTATAAAAATAGCAATGAAAAACTCTATCGGCTACTGTGTGTTCTTTTAAAAACCTAATTATTTCTGCTTCTGTATTATTGATTGGTATGAAAACGTCTTTGATAGTATTTCGAGTACTAGTGGATCTGTCATCTACTCTGTATGAAGATCCAGGTACAGATCTTATATGGAACTGTTTCAGCTGTCTATCTATCGCATCTGCTATAATAGGAATGCCATTATTTTCATTATCTGGTTGAGTGTGATTGGTTGAAACTAACTCTGGATTCTGGGACACTACACTCATGCTATCTGATACGGTTTCAGGTTGAGATTCCGGAATGGTTGGATTTTCTAGAGGACTGTCGTTATTCTGATTTGTGTTATGATTATTTGCAGCTTCTCGGCGTACGTTATCGAATATTCTATTAATTATTTCGTCATCGTTGTTATCATCTAAGTTCACAGCTAATGAGTCCATACTATGGTGGAAGATTCTAGCACGAGATAGGGCGTCTGCATTGGTATTTTGGCGACCCTTTTTATAAACGACATTATAATCGTACTCCTCAAGCTTTAAACGCCATCTTATTAATTTAGAATTGGGATCTTTTAATGACATAAGCCACGTTAAAGGTCTGTGGTCCGTATATATGGTGAACTTTCTTCCATAAAGGTAAGGCCTAAAATACTTTGTTGCCCAGACTATAGCCAGCAATTCCTTTTCTATGGTAGAGTAGCGAGATTCGGTGTCGGATAACGTACGAGATGCAAATGCTACAGGTTTGTCGGAGCCTACAGTGCCTATGAGACAAGACAGCGCCTATAGCTATATCTGATGCGTCTGTAGTTAAAATAAAAGGCTCATCAAAGTTCGGATATTGTAGAATTGGGGCATTAGTTAAAATCTGTTTACATTTATTAAAAGCTTCTATAAAGTCTGGGGAGTGAATTACTTTGTGATTTTTCTTAAGGCAAACTGTCATAGGTTTGGTTAGTTTGGCGAAATCTTTGATGAACTTTCTATAATAGCCGACAAGACCCAGGAAAGATTTAATATCTTTCTGAGTATTTGGCAATGGGAAGTTAAGGACGGCTTTAATTTTATCCTTGTTAGGTTTCAATCCTTCATCTGTTAACTCGTGTCCTAAAAATGTTACGTGTTTTTGAATGAATTCTGATTTGTCTAACTGTATTTTCAGGTTATGGGATCTGAATCTGTCGAAGACCTGCTTTAACTTTTCTATATGCTGTTGGAGGCTGGTGGATATTATAACAACGTCATCCAAATATGTATAAACATTATCTATTCCTCTTAAAATGTGGTCCATCAAACGCTGAAAGGTGCTTGGCGCATTTTTCAGGCCAAACGGCATTCTTAGGAATTCGTAATGCCCTCTTTCCGTCGTAAATGCTGTTTTTTCGATGTCGTCGGGGTGCATTTCGACCTGATGGTAACCACTCGCTAAATCGAGGGTGGTAAAGTACTGGGCACGCCCTAGTCTATCTAGAATGTCATGGATATTTGGTAGAGGGTACTTGTCTTCTACTATACGCTCGTTCAAGCGTCTATAATCAATTACAAGTCTCCATTTGACTTTTCCTGATGCATCAGCCTTTTTTGGCACAATGTGCACAGGGCATGACCAAGGGGATATGCTTTCTCGTATAATACCTTGCTGTAAAAGCTTATCTATCTGTTTACGAATTTCGTTACGTTGTTGTGGAGCTTGTCTATAACTACGTACGAAAATAGGTGTATTATCAGTTAGTCTGAGTTCGTGCTTAACTGCGTGTGTAAAAGTAAGTGGTAAATTTTCTGAGTAGAAGAGATCTCTATACTGATAACATAACCTGTTAATTTCTCGCTTTTCCTCCTCGTTCATGTGTTCGGTACGTATTTTCTTTAAATTGTCACATAGTTCTTGATCTATGTTGTTTATTTGTATGTTATTTAAGTGATATTTTGTTTTTATTTCCGGCTCCCGATACTGTTCTAACTGTATTAAAGATTGATTAGGTATATATTTCTTTTCATTGCTAAAATTAATTATAGATGTTTTAAATGAGCCATTAGTTACGTTAATAATCGCTGCCGGTGAGACGAGGCGATCCGACCAATAAAAGGTGTCGTGTAAATATTCGCCATCTGTATAGTGCGTTTTAACGGTGATAACCTTTTCGCATTTAGGTTCGACTTTGATCCTCTGTACGGGGTAGCAAAAATGGATTGGTATATTTGCATTGGATGTACGTAAGATATTATTGTTAAGGTCAATACTACACTGTAACAACTTCAACAAATCACATCCTATAAGACCTTTGTATTTTGGGTCCACATCAAATATTAGAAATTTGTGTGTTAAATTACAGTTAAAAGCTGATGGTAACGGCAAGTATGCTACATGATCGTGTCGTGAGGTACCATGAGCTGTGACTATTTGGAATGGCTCTATTGCTATATACTTTTCTAATGTGGTACCATAAATCACATCAGATGCTATTGAAGACCTACTAGCGCCTGTGTCTATTAAAAATTTTCCATTAAATTCGGGGAAAAAGATATATGGTAAATAATCCTTATATTGAAAGTTAATTTTTACTATTTCCGGTCCTCCTGTTCCTCTACCGAGGGAAAACCCTGATCACAACCTATCACTGTTTCGTTATTACATGGCTCTAGTTCTGTGTGGTCATTGTTAATTACTTGGTCATAATCGTAACACTCACCTTCGTCATAATACGGCCGCATCCGGTCTAAATAACTCGGCGTATAAAAGAGTTCTTGAGTTGCAAATTGGGGTGCTGCCGGCTTGTTAACAGACCTCATTGTCACGTCAGATACTCGCTGTGGAGGGTTTACCTGTTGTTTAGGGATGTTTTGCTGATTCCTGTAGTTGCCACTATTGTTCCTAGACGTGCTTGGCCTAAAGTTACCTGACATGGGCTTACTACTCCAAGGTTGTACAAGCTGCGGGTGCTGCTTGGGAGCGACATTGTTATGTTGTGGCGTAAAGTTATTCGGGCCTAAATGGTTATGAGAACTAGTAGACGGATTATAATCAAAGTTTGGATATGGCCTAGGATTGCTACTAGCGAAGTTACGGAATGGAGTATTTATGTTATCGTTAATTTTAGGCAATTCTCTTGATTTCGTATGTGTGTTAGGAGAGCTACTAAATGAAGTTGATCTATTATATGCAATTTTACTTTCTTCTTGTCTAGCCGCTATTATCGCTAGCTCGAGTGTTTCTGGCCTAGCTATTTTAACCCCTATTGACACTTGGAAGTCTAGCTGGTTAACGTATTGTTCAATAACCATCTTCTCATAGTATGCCTTATTGACATGCTCACCTACTGAATACAACGTTTCTAAAAGGTCTCGTAAACGTTTACCGAACGTTTCGGCATCTTCGTTTCGTTGCCTCCTAGTGCGCGTGAGTTCCTGCATAACTTGGATTTCGTTACGCGGTTCTCTAAGGCGTCTGATTAAGGCGTGTTTTATTACAGCCCAATTGTTTAAATTATCGTCATAAGCTACGGCGTCGATAGCCGTACCACTTAATTTACTTTTAATTAAACATATCAATGCCGGATGTGAACGATCTTCCTCCTCCATTAAGCCTAATATATTTTCTACCTCTCTTATATAATAGTTTAATCTTTTAGGATTGCCGTCGTATTTAGGCATCAAACTTGTAAGTATTTTAAAATGAGCATTATCACAATCCTTTAGAGACATATTTACTTTAAATTATAATGATAGGTGACGCGAGAACAATGGGAGTGTTCGGTTACACTTTATTCAATAACAAGTATTGATGCAATGCGTTTGCGAATCAATTAACTATCTATTTGTAAAAATATTTTATAATTTTACGTAATGGAAAATATTATGGAATGCCTAATGCAATTGTAGCTTATAGACAGACACACACAATATAGAATAGAGAAATATCAAAGTAACAATAGCACAGGAAATAGAGCAAGGAGCACTTGAATGGTATGAGAGTACTTACCAGAGCGCTCTCTGCATCTCCTGTGGAGTCTTGTTAGCAGCAACAGCAGCAGCTTCTCTATTTCTTCAGAGTTTGCACCGCCAGGTGTCCGACCGCGCGGAGGTTCTTTACGGATCGCGAGAGTACGATTTGAGAACCGTCACAGCTTTTCCCAAAGAGATGTATTCGAGATAAGCGTGCCGCGATCCTACCGACTGCGCCAGTTAAGTTTACGCGATCGGGATTTTTAGTTAAAAAAATATATTTATTTATTTGAAGTACAATGTTTATTGATTAACAGCTAATACAAGACTGATTTTATTACATTAAACATTAATCGAACAATAGTTATGAAAATGATGCATCAACAAAATAACTATGACGCAGGTTCTTATGTAGGTTGCAACGTCGGCAGAAAGGGGTGCTATGGGGTGGTAACTCGTATTAAGATGAAATTTGGTATGGAGACAGTTTGAGAGGCTCCCGGGAAACTACTACTTTTATAACGGAAAACTTTAGCCTGAAAAACTTTATAACGCGGGCGGAGCCGCGGGCAAAAGCTATACTATTATATAAAGCTGAAGAGTTTGTTTGTTTGTTTGTTTGAACGCGCTAATCTCAGGAACTACCGGTCCAAACTGAAAAATTCTTTTTGCGTTGGATAGCCCTATGTTCGTGGAGTGCTATAGGCTATATATCATCACGCTATACCCGATAGGAGCGGAGCAGTAATGCCTAATCTCAGGAACTACCGGTCCGAACTGAAAAATTCTTTTTGCATTGGATAGCCCTTTGTTCGTGGAGTGCTATAGGCTATATATCATCACGCTATACCCAATAGGAGCGGAGCAGTAATGGCTAATCTCAGGAACTACCGGTCCAAACCGAAAAATTCTTTTTGCGTTGGATAGCCTTTTGTTCGTGGAGTGCTATAGGCTATATATCATCACGCTATACCCAATAGGAGCAGAGCAGTAATGGCTAATCTCAGGAACTACCGGTTCGAACTAAAAAAATCATTTTGTATTGGATAGCCCTTTGTTCGTGAAGTGCTATAGGCTATATATCATCACGCTATGACCAATAGGAGCAGAGCAGTAATGGCTAATCTCAGAAACTAGGAGTTTGAACTGAATAATTCTTTTTGTGTTGGATAGCCCTTTGTTCCTGGAATGCTATAGGCTATATATATATCATCACGCTATACCCAATAGGAGCAGAGCAGTAATGGCTAATCTCAGGAACTACCGGTTCGAACTAAAAAAATCATTTTGTATTGGATAGCCCTTTGTTCGTGAAGTGTTATAGGCTATATATCATCACGCTATGACCAATAGGAGCAGAGCAGTAATGGCTAATCTCAGAAACTAGGAGTTTGAACTGAATAATTCTTTTTGTGTTGGATAGCCCTTTGTTCCTGGAATGCTATAGGCTATATATATCATCACGCTATGCCCAATAGGAGCGGAGCAGTAATCGCTAATCTCAGGTACTACCGGTTCGTACTGAGAAAATATTTTTGTGTTGGATAGCCCTTTGTTCCTGGAGTGCTATAGGTTATATATCGTCACGCTATGACCAATAGGAGCGGAGCAGTAATGAAACATGATGCAAAAACGGGGACAATTTATTAGTTTTGAGAGCTTCTGTTGCGTGCGCTGCGTAAACGGTTAAAGTTATGCAACAATAATGTATGACGGGATTGTTCCTCTTAAAGAGTTCTACAAAAATATGTCATAAAACAAAGTCCCTCGCTGCATCGGTCTGCCCGAACGTGTTAAACTCAAAAACTACCCAACATATTAGGATAAAATTTGGCATGGAGACAGTTTGAGACTCTGGGAAGAACATAGGCTCCCGGGAAAATATATAGCGTGACTTTTATAACGGAAAACTTTAGCCCGAAAAACTTTATAACGCGGGCGGAGCCGCGGGCAAAAGCTAGTTTCAAAATATGACGCCTATTGTACTACAGTAGAATAAGTTATAAGTATTATAAGGTAACAGTATTTCCTTTACAGGGGCGAATATGTCTTTCAGAAATTGAAAAAAAAATTGATAAGATATTTAAATATAAAAAAGGCAGAGAAAATAATTGACAGAGGTTCTAAAATTAGGCCGAGCCTGTGTCTTTGCGGAACCAATTAATATAATACATGAAGTAATTTGTGAAGCGCAAGGATATGTTTTGTGCGTGTGTGTTCATGTGTGTTTGTTTTAATTACGGGCGCTCTTACCGAACGACAGCTTTGCTAAACGTATAGGTAAACAGGGAAGTTTTGAATCTTTTACTTAACAAGATACTAAAGCTGTTCTTCAGTTTGAACGCTCGTAATTGCAAGAAGACGGATAGCATATCCCCGTAGATGAAATAGGCCTCCCTCATTTTATCTATCGTTTTTTATAGGTACGTGCACGGGAAAGTGACTCCACTGCAACCGGTGGTAAGTGGAGTGGGGTCCAGTCAAATGCCTACTGACGAGAGATGATTACCCCACTGAAGTCGACACAATTATGCCGGCCTGTTGGAACCGGAAATACACAGGCTGACCCCGGAACGCGACACACGTGTGCCACTATGGCAAGTGCTAACACCTTGTGTACGGTAGTCGCTATCCTAGCGGATATAAATATATCCTATCAATAGCAAAACTATCTTGTAATGCCCTGCCAAAGTTCTGGAAACCAAAACTCTAAATTGCATGCAAAATATTTCATGGCGTCAGAAGTAGATAGTGTGGTGATACCGTCACACTCATGTTAGAGACCCAGTAATGGACTATAGAAACTATAAACAACATTCCCTAGTTACAATGACTTAACCGCGTCGAAATTGTTTTAACTCGAAGTGGTGCAGTTAACGCGTTTACCCGCTGCGCTAACTTGAATGGAGCCGAGATCGATTCTAGGGGTTAGTTTGCGAAGTTCGTTGACAAGGTTTCATGTTTAGATGTTTAATCCAGATATTGTATCTGTAACTACCGTTTTCAATAACCGATCTCAATCTTCAACCCGATTCCGAGAGTGAACCAATAAAAAAAAACTCATTTGTAATGTTAAACGATCCCAATCTCAATCTTCACTTTGATTCTGAAAGTGAACCAGTCAAATTTACTTATTTGTAAGCATGTCAAAAAACTTTATTCTGACTGGTAAATTTTTTAGATCGATCGAAAAAAGCGTTTGGGATCGTTAATTGAAAATGGAGGTCTATGCGAGAGTTTGTGAAGATGTTTGATTTATTAGAAGTAAACAACTTAGTTACTATTAATATTTAAACTGAAAAAGGACCTATAAAGGGACTATTGCGGTTTGTACACGCATCACGCAAAAACCACTTCATGCAATTGATGCAGTTTTCACCCATGTATTGCCAACAACCTAACTAGAAATATAAGCTTTAGATTTCCCTTGGATAGACATTTGATTTTTTATCCCGTAAAACATTTCCACGCGGGCGGAGGCGCGAGCTAAAGGTACCTGAATACTCTTTAATATAATACTTATGTTTGTTGGGAGCGGTATTACTGGTGGTTAAAGTCTCTCATGTGTGAGAGACCGCCTGGATAGGTATCACCGCGTTGTTTATTTCTTCCACCAAGCAGCAGTGTGTAGTCACTTTTGTGTTCCCGTTTGAAGGACATTGTAGCCAGTGTAACTACTGGACATAATGAGACTTAACATCTCATGTCTCAGAACGGCGAGCGCAGTGGAATACCAAACAATACTTTGTAATTCAAGGTGTTGGATGGTGTTTTTATTGTTTATGGTTCGCTTACCAACAAGCTTCTCTCGTCATCCAAAGCAGTAAAAAGAAATCAATTTATATTAAGTATGTATTTATAAAATAGTGAGTAGGTAGAAGATGATATACGTATAGATTGTATTACCGTTTATATTCAGTGGAATCGCTGTCCCAACTCTCGACCAAATTACACAGTGTCAAGAATCAAAGCGTTCATTTGACTCGCGACCCTCGCAGCTTGTACGGCCAGGAAACTGGCTTTCGCTTGCATTAAACCTATGTTCAATATTTTTCGTTTTTGTAATATATGTACTTAATGCATTGACCTATATTTGTAACGCAACCATCAAAATATGATATCCATAATAGTAATCTATCTAGAGGGTGTATACAATATTTTCAGTATATGTTATGAAAATTTAGTTTGTTTGAGTAACTTATTTTTTTATCTCTTGTTTGTATCTGTTATTACTCGACATTGGCAAAATCACCGATAAATAAACCGTGGCACCCATAATATAAATGAAGAAAAACCTTGCTAGAGTAGAAACCTATCTGATATCTATTATTAAATACCTACTACGCGTCTGAAAATTAACTCAGAGTACGCTTGTGTCTATTTATTGAACATGGGGCTATTTACTCTTGCGTATAGGTGGATGTAGCCAATTCTATGCAGTCTGCGACGCCTTTTTATCTGATTGTCGAAGGAGGGTAATGATTTTGTGCCTTCTAACACGATGTTATTACAAGCGCTAGGACGACGGTAACCTCTAAGACCGCATCTACGTTCTAATCAAACAAATCATGACCATCGAGATTTAGTAGGTTTAGTGGCGTCAAACTAATTACAATGCCTATGTCATATGAAGGCCCTTTGTGGAGCGTTTTGGACGTAGATCCGGCGGTCACGATTGTATTAATTCGTATGAATTGTACTATGCAATTATATCCGGTACAGTTATTTGTAGTGCGGAAATATTGCAGAAGTTCTTTTTACACGATAAGAATAATATGACTTCAACATAAAGAAATAAACACATTTACTAATATGTAGGTATAATGTATATATTATCTATCTATACATATTACAAAACAAAGTCCCCAAAAGCTGTTTGTCTGTATGTGATCGATTTTCTCAATATTTACTTACTCAATAGATGTTTGTACGGTTTTTACTAAAACATAGTGTCATGCTTTAAGAAGGTTTAGGTTAACAGTATATTACGGTTTTATGTAAATTGACCGAAATATAACTATTACTGTTCATCTCCCTCTGCATCTGTTTGTCTACCTGTCTGAATGCGATAAACTCAAAATATACCTATTTAACGGATTCCGATGTAGTGTGGAGATTGAGATCCTGGTTAGGACATAGGCTTTTTATCAATCGACAATATATGTCGGAATTTTTATCACGGAAAACTCAAATACGCGGGCGAAGACGCGAGCAAAACTTAGTATGCCATATTTATCGTGAAGTATATCTATTTCACGATAAATATACAATTACATACTTACCACTTGATGAAACCGTATCGGTTCAAATCAAATAATCTTGTCATTTAATTTCTACATAGTTTACTTTGTGTCACCAATTGTGTACAATCAATCGAAGTTCATAGTTCATACATACTAGTACAATCGAGCCAATATTGGTAAAATGTAGATATAGGTATTTATCTTTAACAAATTCTGATCTTCGGTTTTACGTGGGATCAAATAAATTAAGGTAACAAAATATAACCGAATACAGATGTAATGCAAATGTAAAAATAATAACGAGATAAAAAATCCCTTAGCGGTAGCAAGCAATTTATCCAACCTAATCTGGTAGGCCGTTAAGGGCCAGTAAGTAATTAGTGGGGATGAAAAACACTTAAATTTGCCGGGTAATGTGTTTTTGCGACATCGCCTAATGACCCAACAGGAAGGTGAAAAGGGTGCGTAAGCGAATAAACATCTTTTGCGGAGTCGTTTAACAACGAAGTATAAGTCGGGATCGATTCGACCCATGGGTCCCATTTTTATTTGGTTTAAATGTACGTTAACGTGGGTACTTTGTCGTGGCAATGTTTATGAGATTTTGAATGTAAGAATTAAGTATGTAACACAATGACAACTGTAGAAAATCGCATTAAATAGTTTGGACTTAGGTATATCTAGATTGTTTAAACTTTTGACTAGCTAGTCTCTATAGAATTTAGAATGAAAATGAAAAAAAAACATGCCGTATTGCTAGTCGCGTACCTATTAACCTGGCCTGGCCAGGCTAAGGAATGTAAGCAGGTTAAAAAAAATAGGGTTTAATTAAGCACCGGGTCTATTAATTAATTTTTTCTTTAGGTTATTTGAAACATCAAAAACAAACTGCGGCGCTGACCTAAAGGCTAGTTCAACCTACTAAGCCCTCCAAGGTACTCCACTGCGCTTATAATTCGATGCTAGTACGGCCACGCACGGGGGGACATTTATCGCGGCCCTAGGCACACAGTTAGGTGTGTATGCCTCTTGGTTGCCAAATTCACATTGAGGTCTATAAGGACACGCGAACATCTCCCTTCCGCCAGTCCTAATATAGTTCCTTCTCTTTCCCCCACACCTTCCCAGCTATGCCCTCCCTTTTCCCCTAGGGGCTGCCGTGGTTGCTAAGCTGGGGGATCGCCTGTACACCGTTCGCAGGGTACTCCCGGAGGTAACCACGGTGCTTCCCAAAAGAAAAAAATCGCACCCTTAGAACTCAGGTAAACTAACTAAAAAAAGACGATTTGTGGGAAACAAATCGTCTTTTTTGAGTTGCTTTGAACTGAGAGTGCGTCCAAAGTGAGAATCTGTTTCTATTCCGTCTTTTTCTCGTCATAGGGTTATAGAGTATGCTTTGAAAGGTCGTTTTTTAACAAAATCACACAATATACTTATACATTTTGAGTTAGGTCACTATAATTCTAAGGGTGTGCAATATTATCTAAGTACATTATTCTAAAAACCATTGACCAAGGTTTGCCCACTATTGGTTGGCGGCATAAAGAGACAAAATTGTGGTATCTACTTAGACCGACTATTACAACTGAATACATAATAGGTATCTTACTATTAAGACATCAAGGGCCACTTTCAAAACTTCTTTTTTTAACATAACCCTACGTTTGTTAGCCTGGCAAGGACTGGTTTATATAAAAACACCGGCCTTACGAGTGAGCGCCTTAGGCGCTTGCAACCCCTGAAAATTAAGCGACCATGCTGAGGGCAACAGATTACGAACCTCGGTTCAGGACGTTCACTGGGAGAGGGTGAGACATCAGATATTAAAATGCTCAATGAAAACATAAAAATTTCAAAACATGTGTACTTATGCTTTATTTTAATACAAATCAACAAGATTTACACACAATTCTTGCGGTGTCTTTGACGGGAGTAGAAATGTCTTGTGGAATCTTGCGGCCGCATTTATAATGAACAGGCTTATCGCACGTCAAACAATTGTACAATGCAAACTCTTCCTTACATACACCACATGCTGAAGACTCATCACCACTTTCATCAGAACTCAAATCAAGTATTTGATCTGTCACTTTAGAGGTCTTACCCGATCCTATTTCTAATATGATCGGATTATGAGATTTTGGACTAAGTTGCTCAGCAACTACATCGTCACTAATGTGGTTAAATGTGTTAGCTTTGCTCCCAAAAAACAAATTGTATGGAATACCAGCTTTTACCTGCTGTCCATCATTCCGAGATATCAGTCTAACGGATGTGTTCAGCTGCCATTGCACTAAGCTACAAGCTGTGACCCAGTCATTGGAGCCACTTTGTTTGAACCATTTTTTCATTGCCACTAATACAGAAGCAATATCGAATATGTAATCCTGACACCTTTCTACAAGTGCCGTGTACCTCTCATCCATGGCACCCATCATATTCAAAGTTCTCTTAACTAAATGCTCGTAGTCTCTGGCTGTCAATATTTTCTTTGGTGGTCCAAATGTAGTGAATATTTTCATTAATTCCATACCCAATTCTTCAACAACCAGTTTTGTAAGCGGTCTAATTATTATGTATGTTGTAACAACTTCCACATAGACAAAAAAATATAAATATTTACCAATTTTATTTGTTTCCATTCTGTGTATTGCTAATTTCCATATGGATTTGTCAGTTTCTATTTCTTTACATACCATAACGTTATATGACTTTGAAACTTCCTTACATACATTACAAGATTGTAATACTAAAGGTATACAAAACTGTGGGTATCTGTACTGATGTTCAGTAAGATTCCTGATTACTTCTGCATTGCCATGATTACTCTCTTTATGTGCTTTGAGAATGACTGAAAAACACTCTTCTGCTGAAAGGAGCTTTACCACAGGAGCCCTTGGATTATCTCTTTTAACTATAAGAATGTCTTCTCCATTTTTCTGAATAACATCAACCGAAAGGTGTTGAGAATTGAACATTGGAGTTGATTTTTTTATAAAATCAATATTTTCATGTAATATCATTTCATTACAAGTGTTATGGAATATTTTATCCCCATATAGTTTGTAAATTTTTCGTAACTTTTTAAAGTATTTTCTCTTTATGATGAGTTTGTCATATAAGTGGTCATATCTAGATATCAAGTCTATTGTCTCGTCAGATCTTGTTTGTGCTTCTGTAATAGATGGGTCCACAACTCTTCCATCTGGCTTGTGTCCAGTAACATAGGGCCGACTTGAGGTCATTTTGTATTCACTTCAAACTCTGAAACAAATAAATCAAATAATTATACATCTATTAAATGAGACGTCAGAACTTTTTAATAAGAATATAATATTAAGAACATAAGACTCGAGAAACAAAAGCATTGTAAGAGATACTACACTTGCATATAAATAAGAAAAAAAAAAAACAATATTATATACAATGACATTAATTTCAGTTTTACAAAATTCGACTCCAAAAGTGTTTTTCAAAACATAAATAAAAGTGTAGAAAAAATGGAATCATACAGATTTATTTCGATAGAATACCTTAATAACTCTTCATTTATATATGTTTCTATGAGGACAACCAATTGCTTTTCACGTAAATACGATTACTTCTTCTATTTACCTTTTTTATTTATATTTTTGACTTTTGTGACTGAGAAGTGACATCTGAAAAACAGTGTTGCCAACTCTTTTTTGCTGGACCTAGGTATGTAATGAGTGTACTACTATTATCAGAGCTGAAGAACAAGTCGCTTTACTATGAAGAAGAAAAAATTAAGTCCTTATAGTAGTCAATTATTTTGTTTTCCATTTCTAGTCAATAACTATAGAATATCATCGGCGTGCATATGTCACAAGTTAAATAATCGGTCAAGGAAGGTGGACGTAAAACTGATTCTTTAGGCCTCCCTGTTAGGGTAGAAATAGTATTTTTAGTGGCGCGGCGTGTAGTTCTTGATAGTGGATTAGTTTCAACTCAAAGGGGGATGCAGACATAAAACCAATATTTATTTTTTTGTCACATGGCTAAAATTGCAGCATTAGGTCGCCGAAAACGTCGAAAAAAGTATACTTCTGCAACCTAAAATTTAAATAAGTTCGCTAAATACGTAGATAAATCTGTATTTATGCGCTCAAAAACAACATGCTGGTAAATCTGACTGAACCCTCATTACATAGGAGTCCAGCCAAAAAGAGTTGGCAACACTATTTTTTAAATGTCACTTGTCAGTTGTCAGCTGAGGTTGTCAGTCACAAAATATAAAAACGTAAATAAAAAAGGTAAATATTTACCGTAACTTTTCCTACGTTCAACTTTGACATTAGCAAAATCATCGCCTGCCAGCGATGTAGCCACAATTTAAAAATTGAATTGAAAAAGGTAAATAGAAGAAGAAATTGTATTTATGTGAAAAATAATATTAGTGATATATAAGTGAAGGTTTATTAAGGTATTCTATCTAAATAAATTCGTATGATCCCATTTTTTTTACACTTTTATTTCAGTTTCCAATAAAATACTTTTAGAGCGTAATTCTAACCTAATTTTCTACTTGAAAGTTTGTAAATCAGTGAAATTAGTGTCATTGTGTATAATAATGTTTTTTTTTTCATTTATAATCCTTATTATCTCTTATAACACTTTTGTTTCCCAGGTGTTATGTTAATAATAATATATTCTTTTAAAAAATTCTGAGGTCTCATTTAATGGATATAAAAATATTTGATTTATTTGTTTTAGATTTTGAAGTGAATTTGCAAATACAAAATGACCTCAAGTCGGCCCTATGTTACTGGACACAAGCCAGATGGAAGAGTTGTGGACCCATCCATTACAGAAGCACAAACAAGATCTGACGAGACAATAGACTTGATATCTAGATATGACCACTTATATGATGAACTCATCATAAAGAGAAAATACTTCAAAAAGTTGCAAAAAATTTACAAACTATATGGGGATAAAATATTCCATAACACTTGAAATGAAATGATATTACATGAAAATATTGATATTATAAAAAATTCGACTCCTATGTTAACTTCTCAATAACTTATGGTTGATGTTATTCAGGAAAATGGGGAAGACATTCTAATAGTTAAAAGAGATAATCCAAGGGCCCCTGTGGTAAAGCTCCTTTCAGCAGAAGAGTGTTTTTCAGTCATTCCCAAAGCACATAAAGAGAGTAATCATGGCAATGCAGAAGTAATCAGGAATCTTACTGAACATCAGTACAGATACCCACAGTTTTGTATACCTTTAGTATTACAATCTTGTAATGTATGTAAGGAAGTTTCAAAGTCATATAACGTTATGGTATGTAAAGAAATGGAAACTGACAAATCCATATGGAAATTAGCAATACACAGAATGGAAACAAATAAAATTGGTAAATATTTATATTTTTTTGTCTATGTGGAAGTTGTTACAACATACATAATAATTAGACCGCTTACAAAACTGGTTGTTGAAGAATTGGGTATGGAATTAATGAAAATATTCACTACATTTGGACCACCAAAGAAAATATTGACAGCCAGAGACTACGAGCATTTAGTTAAGAGAACTTTAAATATGATGGGTGCCATGGATGAGAGGTACACGGCACTTGTAGAAAGGTGTCAGGACTACATATTCGATATTGCCTCTGTATTAGTGGCAATGAAAAAATGGTTCAAACAAAGTGGCTCCAATGACTGGGTCACAGCTTGTAGCTTAGTGCAATGGCAGCTGAACACATCCGTTAGACTGATATCTCAGAATGATGGATATTCCATACAATCTGTTTTTTGAGAGCAAAGCTAACTCATTTAATCTCATTAGTGGTGATGTAGTTGCTGAGAAACTTAATCCAAAATCTCGTAATCTGGTCACATTAGAAATAGGATTGAGTAAATCTAAAGTGACTAATCATATACTTGATTTGAGTTCTGATGAAAATGGTGATGAGTCTTCAGCATGTGGTGTATGTAAGGAAGAGTTTGCATTGTACAATTGTTTGACCTGTGCTAAGCCTGTTCATTATAAGTGTGGATGCAAGATTCCACAAGACGTTAATGCACATGTCAAAAAAGGCTCGAGAATTGTGTGTAAATCTTGTTGATTTATATTACAATAAAGCATAAGTACATCTACTTTGGAGTTTGTTTTCACTTAGCATCTTAATTTGTAGTAGGGAAGCAAGTATTAAAAGGTTTAAACTTGAAACAGTTTGATGCATAGAGTAGATACATACCTAATTTGAAAAGTGCTGTTTTTGGTGCTCAAATGTCTATACATATTATAATACAAAGTCCCCTTTCCTGCTTGTCCGTACGTGATCGATTTGCTCAAAATCTACTCAAAGGATTTTTATGGAATTTGGTATGGACACAGTGGCGGTTCTTCCATAGAAGCCCAAACGCCTGGGTTGCCCTAAAATTATTAGCACAAAATGGGATATAGAACAATAATCATAATTTTACGGTCGGTACGGCAAAGATAAAAATTCTACGCTATGTGTCGGTGTACTGCCGATTCGCCTCGAGCGCATCTACACACTAACAAACCCTAACATACATCACCACATCTAAGCAGTATCAGCATGTACACATTTCATTGGAGAGTTGATGATATCCACACCGTACACAAGGTGTTAAAACCCACCATGGCCTAGAGCCACTAGGCTCAAGTATGTGTGTCGCATTCCGAGATCAGTTTGTGTACTAAGTATCGGTTCCAACAGACCGGCATGATTTTTTTTTTAAAAGTACAGACCCCTCAGTCTTCTCCGAGGGAAATCTGCGGACGGTATACTGGTTCCCCCTGGCTTAGCGACTGCGGGGCGCTGGAGGAAGAGAGGAAGAGGAGAAATAGGGGAGGAAAGAAGGGAAAGGAAGAGAAAGTATTCGGAAGGGCGGAGTGAAGAGGAGCGGAAATGTTCACGAGTCATAGACCCCTATGTGTAACTGCAACCATGGGGTATACACACGTTCACTGTGTGCCTAGGGCCGCAACAAACGTCCTCCCGTGCATGGGCGTGCATTCGGTGTGGAGACCGAGCGCACAAGAATTGACTCGGGGCGGGGGGGGGGGGGGGGGGACCGGCTTGATTTTGTGCCGAGGGGTAATAATCTCTTGTCCTTCGACATTATATTGGACCCCACCCCACTAACCATCAGGAGCAGTCGGCCACTCTGCCGTGCAAAATAAACGTATAAAATATAAAGCTATTTATTGTAAAAAATATATTTTGGGGTATAAATCGAGAGTTTAGTGGCAATCATATCTAAGCGACAATTTTTAATTTTTGTAACAAAATGCATAACAATAACAATTTTATGAAAATAAAGTCTAATAATGTAAAAATTGTCCTGTATGCTAGGCTATTTCTAAATCGCGTCTGAAGTCGTCGACGGCGAAACCCCGAACAATCTAATTAACCATGCACGCCCCATACCTATTGCACGTCCATGCACGGGGAGGACATTTGTCGCGGTCCTAGGCACATTGTTAAGTGTGTATACCTCGTGGTTGCCAATTCACATTAAGGCCTATAAGGGCTCCGCGAATATTTACTTGTAATCCCTTCCACCAATCCTAAGAGGGTTTGTTTTCCTTGCTCCACACTTTCTTTCCCCAGATATCCCCTCGCAACTCTCTTCCAGGCCCCTGCAGGCACTAAACCGGGGGATTCCAGTATCTCACCCGCAAGTTTCCTCCGGTGTTGACTGCGGAGTTCAATACACACAAAAAAAAAACATACATGCCAACTGAACGTATTTTGAAGGATGTACATACATAACATCACGCATTTTATCCCCGAAGGGGTATGCAGAGGCGCAACTAGGGCACCCACTTTTTGCCAAGTATGTTCCGTCCCATGATGTGATAGGGGGCGAGCCTATCGCCATATCGGGCACAAATTCCAGACTCCGGGCTGATACTGAGCAGAAAAACCCAAATATCACTTTGCCCGAGCCGGGATTCGAACCCAGGACCTCTGAGCGCTATTGTACCGGACATGCAATACAACTACGCCACCGAGGCAGTCAAAGTTTTGAAGGATGTAAAAGAACTAATTGTATTATTGTTAGAAATGGAATTGAACACATTTAAAACTTTAGATAAGCAAACACTGGGGACAAAAGCAATTCTATTAGACTTGAATACACCTGTAAGAGCTGTAATAACAACAGCATAACGGGGACCATTTTAAAATTGAATCCATTACGTGATTGTACTACGCGAGGTTCGTCTTAGGATGCACAGATAGGGCTGAGCACCGATGAGTCGTAAAAGTGCTAACAAATGACGCGAAACACGGGCTGCATTGCGTTGTTTAAATTCATTCAATCGCTTTGATGTGTTCGGGGACGAATTTGGCAATTGATTTTGGAGGTTTTATGTAATTTTATTTGAACTTGTGCGTATATTGTTATTTATCGATTATTATAGGGAAAAGGATACCTAAGCATTTTCTACCACGTTACCCTGCAGCCTATAATAGAAATGACTACGTCCCTCCTTCTCTTCAATGCAAGGAAGATAAAGCCAGGAGTCTCGCTAGGTTTTCTAACTTATATTATGAAAGTAAGTTTGTTATGCCTTTACTACTCTAACCGATGATCAAAATATTTTTATATGCATTATCGCGGGTATAGAAAGACATATGGTGCGTTTTATTCAGAAAAAGTACTGGTTCTGAGATATAGAAATTCATTTAAATATCTAAGTTAACATCCTTCTTTATATGTTTCCACACATTGCAAGGGGACGTGCCCATCGCTTTGAAAAAAAATGTTCTAGAGAGTAGAGAACCTTCTGTTATTAGGTAAAAAAGGATTTTCTTAAAGGAATAAATGTGTATATTCTAAATTTTATTTATTACGTTAACCTTTCTTACGTAAATTTTGCAATTTTAACCTTCAAGTCAATAACAAAATCGTTTTAATCATAAAGATAGCCAAGTGTTTGGTAATTTTTGTTCATAACCTGTAATTAAACGACATATTATTCTTCCTACATTTTAACCGACTTCAAAAAAAGGAAGAGGTTATCAATTCGACGTGAATGAATTTTTTTCTGAGTCCAGTCCACGTATGCTAAAAGAAGCTTTACGAGCCCCGAGTTAGTAAGATTGGTTTACCGATCGACATTTATCGGGTCATTGATTCTCACATGTCACTCTCGCCTCGATATTTAACTATCGTTAAATCGATAATATCTACGTTTACAGTAAAATGAACATATGAAAGCCGGTAGTCTTAAAATAAGTTATCGATCGTAAAGTTACTGTTTGCCGGTAAATACTTGACTTATATAGGCGATCGTTTAAGTCGATGTCTTTCACTTTGTATAGGTACGTAGATTATTTATATAGGTTATAATTAGTTGTAGTTGACCTAAGGTACATAAAGATTTATTTATTTATTTTTATTTTTCTCACACACAGTCATTACAGAAGTATTCCAATGCGACAATGTGGGGTAACTATCATTAATTTAAAATTAAAAAAACAATTAAGTAAGTATAAAACAAAACAATCATAAACATTATTAAAACATAGAACAAAATAAAACATAAATTTATTAAATACTTATTATTAGGTGTAACAGAGAATAAATAACAAAATCTTTGCCAATTCACTCCACTTACATGCCAAAATATCTGTTTTGGCATGTACCTCATTAAAGGTCCTAATCGCTAACATTGATCTATCTTTATTTAGGTAAGTGAGTAGTGACCAATATGGGCTCTGAAGATCCTCGTACCGAAACACCCCCTTTTTTTGCCGGCAAAACTGCGTTATCTCTATCATCACTTGGAGAGTGCGTTGGCTGATTTTGGTTCTTGAACGGGGACCATTTTAAAATTGAATCCATTACGTGATTGTACTACGGGGGGTTCGTCTTAGGATGCACAGATAGGGCTGAGCACCGATGAGTCGTAAAAGTGCTAACAACTATACTTGTATTTAACATTAGGATGACGCCAATATTTCACATTGCTCTCCATTAATAGGGTCTGATACTGTACAGTTAAAGCACAAAGTGCATAGAGTTGCAAACCTTCGCTGAAGCGTCTGCGTCTCCTCTTCGGCCCCATTGTGACGCAATTTACCGTTGTAAAATTTTCTCAACGCCTCCACTACAAATGGCAGACTTCTAATCGCAGGCAATAAGAATATTAATTGTGATAGGTCGATTCTTTTATTATTTTCACAAGGATGAACCAAATTAAAATTAACGGTTACAGCCTGAGAGTTCTCAGTTTACTAACTTTAAACAAGATAAAAAATAGAAATTATGATATAAAAACGATTAGAATTTTAATAAAGCTTTCTTGTTCATTAAATACTTTGAGAGTTGCGAATATTCTCGAAACAAATTAATCGCTTCGATAACCTTCAAGAATTTTTGGTAGCGTTAGAAGAATTTTTGCGATATTAACTCGTTGAATATAGACTGTTGCTAGTCGAATAGACTTTATTGAAAGTCATTTTGGAATTATTACTTGACGAGGTGAGTATGCTTGAAAGATTTCAGTAAAATACGTGACACCTTCTATTAGGCTTTTAATCTAATGTTGTATATACCTTCTGATTTTTAAATATGACTTCAGATTTTTTTTTGGTTCACCAGCGTCGTCAAGGTTTGACAGAATAAACTTTTGTTTCTTCATTAGTATATTCTTCTTTAAGATACGGAGTGCTATGTCACATAAGAGCAACACAATAAAGTAGATACAATATAGAATTATTGTGAAGCTGATCACTACCGTGCACAGCACAGACTAAAAACAACTAAACAATACTAAGAAAATACAGAACTAAAAACAATAAAAACTATTTTGTATATAAAAAATTAACTACGAGGAATCCAACTAAAATAAAACTCGACGTCGAAGGAAGCAATAAATCCAATTCCACATTTCAACAACAAACATAAAATGTCCTTATTCTAAGACGTTAACGTAAACTACAATGTATTTGAAACTACATATCAAATGGAAGAAGTTTGCCCATTCCGTTTACCGCGCCTATCTGAGTAAACAGTGTCGTCCTGAAGTAATAACGTGAGTATAAATAACTTTAAATTGAAATCCAAATATTGTTGAACGGAAATGTTCCAATATTACCCTCGAGTGTCGATAGGGTCGTTGAGGTTTATTTTATGTTTTAATGGACGATAATTTTGTGTGAGTGGTTTGTCGTTAAATAATTAATTTTAGATATTAGATTATTCTAGTTTTGGTTTGCAGTTCTCTGTAAGTGTTGCCAACTTAGTGGATTTATTAAAATTGGTGGTCGAGACTCCCCCTTTTAAAAAAATGGTTTGAGTGGATGGCGATTTTTAAGTTTACAAGGGTTACTTAGTGGTTTCTAAAGGTACCTAAGAAGAGTTATACTTTGGAGGTTAGACAAAAAAGAGTTGATAACACAGTTCCTCATACAGATGAAAGTATATTCCTGAAATTTTAAGTCCTCAAGTCTTACTGTGGATTTTTCTGGGATAAAATGTGTTCTGTATATTAATTCAAGATATGGTCTCTCTGTGTGCTAAGCGTCATTCAAAACTATAATATAACGACTTAGCCCTGTGGGCTACAAATATCCAAACTATGTAGCTTTAAGGATATCAATCGTAAATATAGTATAAGACTCTTCGGTTTTCAGTCAGACAGTGTGATGTATCATGTTCGAATTGCCTTATAAAAAATAATTATTTTAACAATTCTGATTTATTCTTCAAAATAACTTAAAATAATTTAAATAAGTACCTACATTTAGTATTGATTTGTTTTTACTAAATAAAGATATATAATATCATATTATATGCCTAAATTTCGTAAAAATAACAAATTACAGCTTAGTCTATTTTCCTATGAACTTTCGCCTTCTTTACATTTGAGCCCAACTTCTAATCTTAACGGGTGGAATACCTGATTTATTTCGGCTTGCGTTCCACAACGTTGCCTCATAGTTTCCGGACATTCCCTTCAGCGTAAACCCTTCTGCTTGAATCCAAACCGGTCCAACTAAATCCAGGCAAACGCTTTGTTACAAACTTTGGACGTTTAAAGAAATGGCAAAGTTGCATCGTAAGGAACAAAAGTTGGCAAAGAAATGCGTATTGTTTTGTATATCTCTTGTTTTAATGTACTTGAAACATAAATAACGGTACTTACAATATTTACATAGTTATTAAATTAGAGTAGTTTTTGCTCGTGTTTTCGTCGTTATGTCCTGGAAAAAAAATCTGTGTGTTTATCAGGATAAAATGAAACCTATAAATTAATCTTGGATTTAGTTTATACTGTAGCCTGACCGGAAGAATTAAAAAGCTGTTTTGTGGCACCTTTACTTAGTTTTAGAGTTAATGTTAACAGTACAATAAATTAGATCCATATATTTTAACACAATGTGGTTTATTTTTCTTACCGCCATTTTCAATAAACGATCGCAATCGCTTTATTCTATCTCAATAATGGACCAATCAAAACAAAGTTTTTTTGACATGCTTACAAATGAGTTATTCCGATTGGTTCATTCTCGGATTTGGATTGAAGATTGAGATTCGGATCGTTTATTGAAAACAGCTATAGGTGTGTGATCTAAATCCGTCCAGCATTATCGTGTAACATAAGATTTTACCTACTCATTTGTATAAAGGCATGTTTATGCGTACATAAGCCACTGTCTCGCAATCTTGTGTGCACTGTAGAATCCACACGTGATAATGTAAACACAATTACATTGCACAAACGTATGTCTGCAACCTTAACATCACTTTTATTAAGTTATGGTTACTACCTGCTTCTTTTCTAGGGTTCCGTACCTTAAAACGACCCTATATAGAATTCGTTCGGGGTTTGTCCTTGGTTTGTCCAAACTATCCAGATCATTGTTCTCAGTAAAGAGGTATGAAATTTAAATTTATATCAAATACTCGGGTGTTCAGTCTGTTTCAGCTACGAAAAATATACTTGTAAGTCGATCAGTAGATATGACCGTTTATGTCACATATTTTGCGATTTTGCAAGGGAATTATAAGCTAGGGCACTTCCCGTTGACCTAGAATGATTAAATTTGTCAAGTAGCAAAGTCTGACTGCACTTTTAAAGGAAGTAACGAAAAAAGATAGTTTGTACAGAACCGGTCGTGCGCGAGCTTTACTCACGTATTTTTTTTAATAAGCTTATGTTAGTCTGTAAGTATATTTTTATTTAATCTCATAAGATAATTTAATGTGGAATGGGTGGAAATAATTACTTATAGTACTTTCATAATAATATGTGACGGAAATTACTACGTTACATTTTCTACCTATATTTGTTTCGAATTCTTTATAATGACTACCTTGGTGGCATTGTTGTATTACGGTATTACTGCAGAACTGAGGTTTGATCTTTGGGTCGTGTGAAGTGATATTGGGTTTTTCTTGTCACTATCAGCCCGGAGTCTGGAATTTATGTCCGATATGGCGATAGGCTCGCCCCATTCCATAATAGGATGGAATATACACGGCGGAAAGATCTACTGATGAGAGATGATATCTCCAGTCGGCATTATGCCGGCTTGTTTGAAGCCGGTATACACAGGCTGATCCCGGGACTTGGCATACTTACGTGGGCCACTATTGCGGTTACACCGGAATCCGGACAAGTAAACTTTCCTATCCAGCATACCTACCGTAATGACACAAAAGTGTTCACTTTAGACGCAAATTTCTCTATTGTGACAACCCTGAGTCCAAGTACAGGTGTGAGGTTATAATGCAAACTTGTAATTAAAACGACCTGCAAGACAGAGAGCAGTTTATATTCATTAGGACGTTACACCTCGGGTTTGCCGAGATGCAGACTATTTCTTAATGGATGACAGACTTATCGTGAAATAGAAAGATCTTGATTTATGTATAATCAAATTTTATATGTATTAGTAGTTCGGAATTTGTGCTTGATATGGCGGGAGGAGGGGGGTAGGGGGTATGAGGAGAGCGGAGCACCGAGCAACGTGGCGCGCTCTAGGAGAGGCCTATGTTTAGCAATGGACAGTTGTAGGCTGATGAGATGAGATGGCGGGAGGCTTGCCCCTATAACATCATGGGTCGGGACTCGGGATACATGTGGTCAAAGTTGGTGTTCTATTAACTAGTGTTGTTCCTAGTTAATCTATCTATCTAATCAGCTCATACCCACCCACAGTTGAGTATAGTCCTCTTCTTTGTCACGCCACTCTTCTCAATCTTGTGCGAGTCTTAGCCACTCTTGGCTACTCCTTTGTCCGTTTCTCGGGTACCATTCGGAGGTTGCCTTGGTCCACCTGCCGTCGCCCCGCTAGCCAAGTGTCCTGCCCATCTCCACTACAGTTTGGTGATGCGTGTGCCGACGTCTTCGACTCCGTTCCTTCCTAGTGACGACCTATAACGCGCTTGGTCTCCACTCCAAATGCATGCCTATGGACGAGGGTACATTTGTTGCGGCCATAGGCACACAGTTAAGTGTATATACCTCATGGTTATCAATTCACGGCCAATTTAAGGCCTAAGAGGACTCGCAAACATTTCCTAGCCTTCTCCTTTCCTCACACCCTAAGAGGTTTTTTACCCGTTCCCCGACACTTCCTACCCGGCAATCCCCTCTTAACTTTCCTCCAGGACTCTGTAGTCACTAAGGACTCCAGTATCCCTTCACAGGTTTCTTCCGGTGTTGACTGCGGGGTCCGATAACCAAAAAAGAAACTGTTTAGTTGTAGTGGCGAAAATGTGCTGGAGCAATTTTTGTGTGACCGAATCATCAGCGCCTGAGCAGTGCGATAAAAAAACGCGATAAAATCCGTAAAATAGTTTTATTTATTGTCTAAAATTCGCATAAGCATAAGAAATCATTAGTGTGATCCAATATTGTCTTGACGATTATTGCTAGTAATAATGAGATCTGTCTGAATGGGGTTTTAAACAATGAAAGCAAATAATTTCAATGTAATACCTTGTCAGCCAAGCGGCTCCCTGGCGTTATAGGCGGACCTTCGTCAAATAAGCTAAGAAACTATGCTTATAGGGGACTGAGTCGGATTTTGATATACAATTAAATTGGTTTAAATATTTAATCGACGTTTATATAATTGTTTCGTAGTTACTATTTAACTAAATTGAATTGAAAGTTGTTAGTTATTATTAATCACGTATGGCATCACGCGTTTTTCTTTTTCAGGCTCTGCTTTTCTCCAGGCTCCTGTAGAAATCGTCCTAAAGCAACTGTGCATATGATAAGATATTTTCTCAAGGTCGTCGGAATCCAGGCGAAACAAATAATTTTTTCCATACCTAAAAATTCCTAATTCAATAAACATATCTTATCTACATGTACTCGTATATGTAAAGCAATAAATAAGATTTGTAGCCGACGGCGGTAAAAGAATTTGATTTCGCGTTTAGCTCATATCCGCAAACGATTTGAATATGAAATGAAATACGTGACTCCGCGAACGTATAAATCTGCTACTTTGTACGCGAAAACTTGCGCGTTTCGCGACCAAATTAAATCCCTGTAGGACGTGAGTTTTATGTTTATAATTTAAAGAAATTGAAGCTTGGTTATTGCGTGTTAATATACAAAATTAAAAGCGGGTATAGCCTAGTTGGGAGTGGAACGGATTGCCGAGACGGATGTCTGCATGTTTTAAACCCAAAGGCACACCTTCGACGTTCCTAAAGTTATATGAGCAATCTTTACAAAAATTTTACTTACGTTACTGGTGAAGAAAAGATCGAGAGGAAACCTGCGTATCTAAGTTCTGTTTAAGAATTTTGATGGTATGTGAAGTCTGCCAATCCGCACTAGCCCAGCATGGAGGACTAAGGCCTAATCCCTCTCAGTAGTAGAGGAGGCCCGTGTCTAGCAGCGAGACAGAGAATCTATATATACTATTATATAAAGCTGAAGAGTTTGTTTGTTTGTTTGAACGCGCTAATCTCAGGAACTACCAGTCCAAATTGAAAAATTCTTTTTGCGTTGGATAGTCCTTTGTTCGTGGAGTGCTATAGGCTATATATCATCACGCTATACCCAATAGGAGCGGAGCAGTAATGGCTAATCTCAGGAACTACCGGTCCAAACTGAAAAAATCTTTTTGCGTTGGATAGCCCTTTATTCGTGGAGTGCTATAGGCTATATATCATCACGCTATACCCAATAGGAGCGAAGCAGTAATGGCTAATCTCAGGAACTACCGGTCCAAACCGAAAAATTGTTTTTGCGTTAGATAGCCCTTTGTTCGTAGAGTGCTATATGCTATATATCATCACGCTATACCTAATAGGAGCGGAGCAGTAATGGCTAATCTCAGGAACTACCGATTCGAACTGAAAAAATATTTTTGTGTTGAATAGCCCTTTGTTTGTAGAGAGCTCTAAGTTATATATCATCACGCTATGACCAATAGGAGCGGAGCAGTAATGGCTAATCTCAGGAACTACCGGTCCAAACTGAAAAAATCTTTTTGCGTTGGATAGCCCTTTATTCGTGCAGTGCTATAGGCTATATATCATCACGCTATACCCAATAGGAGCGGAGCAGTAATGGCTAATCTCAGGAACTACCGGTCCAAACCGAAAAATTGTTTTTGCGTTAGATAGCCCTTTGTTCGTAGAGTGCTATATGCTATATATCATCACGCTATGACCAATAGGAGCGGAGCAGTAATGGCTAAACTCAGGAACTACCAGTTTGAACTGAAAAATTCGTTTTGTGTTGGATAGCCCTTTATTTGTGGAGTACTATAGGCTGTATATCATCACGCTATGACCAATAGGAGCGGAGCAGTAATGGCTAAACTCAGGAACTACCAGTTTGAACTGAAAAATTCGTTTTGTGTTGGATAGCCCTTTATTTGTGGAGTACTATAGGCTGTATATCATCACGCTATGACCAATAGGAGCGGAGCAGTAATGAAACATGTTGCAAAAACGGGGACAATTTATTAGTTTTGAGAGCTTCCGTTACGTGCGCTGCGTAAACGGTTAGAGTTATGCAACAATGATGTATGACGAGATTGATCCTCTTAAAAAGTTCTAAAAAATATATTTTAAAACAAAGTCCTCCACTGCATCTGTCTGCCTGAACGTGTTAAACTCAAAAACTACCCAACGTATTAAGATGAAATTTGGTATGGAGACAGTTTGAGACCCTGGGAAGAACATAGGCTCCCGGGAAACTACTACTTTTATAACCGAAAACTTTAGCCGGAAAAACTTTATAACGCGGGCGGAGCCGCGGGCAAAAGCTAGTATAGCATAGACAGTCAATACAGGGCTGATATTCTATTATACAAAATTAAATGCATTTAATGTCGTACAAAACCCCTAACATGTATTGCAAAACTACCGATAACAATTTTATTTATAAAAATTAGTCAACATACTGTGGCGCTATCAAATCCACTGAAAATATAAAAGTATAGTAACGGAAAGTCGGAAAATAAGTAGAGTACAGTGTGTTCGCATTACACCAGATTGCGTGCTCCATAAAAACAACATAACCATGTCGCGCGAATAAAAGCTGTGATTCACTAACATACGTATAGTTTTCCTTGCTACGTTTGGCGTCAAACAATTTTGTGTAAAGGTTGATTCACGATGAGGAATTTAGATTTTTGTTTATTTTTCGACGTAAATAGTCGTGCGTATATTTTTTGAGAATACTTTTAATTCTCGATGTTTATTTAATATATTTGTATGCATGTATTTTTGGAGAATAAATAGAACATAAATTCGTATAAATTTAAACAAAATATATTTTGAATAACACTAAAGTTTTCACTTATGTTATAGAGAAGAAATAAAAGTTATTAGTATAACGAAAATATTGCAGGGATAAATAGCAGTTTTTGGAATAATGGAGGGCAAATCTGAAAGCTGGTATAGGTTTATATGTAATCCAAATGACTATACGAATAGGTCCATTCAGCCACATATGTATACTTCTATGTTCCGGTCAATATTATTTTTTTTCATAAAAATAAAAGGATTTACTTTACTTCACACAAAAAATGTTTCAATTATACTTAACAAGTATAGGCGGTTTAAAGTTTGAATTTGTTTAACTAATTACGCGGCCGACTGTAAATATAAGCGTGCTCAGGCAATAAGTATATTATAAGACTTAGTTCGTAAAAGCTGTCTTTCCTTCTTCTCCCTGGATAAGTTCCCGGAAATATCGCATGAAAAAATACCATTTAATCAAAAATTAATTCGATTATAATCTGATTAGGTTAGTGACGAAATCAAAGGAAATAGTTCGCAAATACATTGTGATCGGCAAAAATTGTTCTTCTGTTTTAAGGTTTAATTTTCTTTGAATGTCAAGTTTTAGTGCTTTGCTGTAATAAGTAAACAATTAGATTTTTTTTATAGGTTTAACCAATTGCTTTAAAAATTATCTAAGTAACCCAGTCAATTAATCGTTAAACCAAAGGTGAACACGACCTTACAAAAACATTATTCTCAATTCGGATGGATCAATTTTATGAGGAAACACAGTGAGGGGTTCCTTTTATAGGTGCCTTTAGCAAGTGGACTACAATATGTGGCCTTAAAGGCAGCGATTTAGGGCGAAATAATTAATTCGTTACAAGAAACAAGAAAGAATTTATTTTCTGAGTTGGTTACGTTATTTGTTAAGGGGATTTACATTGCTAATGCTGTGTTTACACTTAAGTCATTAATAATCGTATTAATCGAGACGAATGACCGCAACAATTTAACAATGACAATATTGAGACATTTGACATTTATTATTTGTATTGAGTTTCAATTTTGATTTAATGCAGTATTTATACGTATTAGATATTTAACGCAATGATGGGCAGACACATTAATCCTAGTATGACCCTTGTCGCTAAACATAATTACATTTATAACTATATAGATGGAAAAGATTTTGTCATTGTCATTGAGCTCCAATGTCATGAATTTTCTGAAAGGAAACCTGATGCAACATAATAAAGGCTAATATGCATAAAAGAGGTTTGCAAATCGTTCTCATGATAACTGGATTTGACATAAATTATGAAAGGGCAGCCGGCAAGAATTAGGTAATATAGGCACTTCATCACTGCAGCTAAGAAATATGTCTTGAAAATTGAAGGTCTTAGCAACACTGAATAAACATTGGGTGAAATTTAAGTTATTGGCATTTCATTAAATAACCTACTAATTCTAGGGAATACATAATGTCAATCTACTTCAAACATCAATATGAACGTGGGCAATTTCTTTATTAGTTAACACTATATACTTTTAGTAATAGCGAACATAACACCAAATTCTTATACCTCAACAAACAAGCTGACAAAATTAGGCTATCTAAAAAACTATTTCGTTTTATAGCCATGTTTGCGCAAATCGATTAGGCGAAATCTAGCCTCGAGTTTTATGGCGCCTCGCCTACAGTAAGGTGATGGCCGGTACTCACATAGATGGTGACATTTTATGAAGCCAATCTTTGGCGGGCACTGTATAATCTTACTTACGAGTTTGCAAGTAATTTGTAAGCGAATTTCACCCTTATGCAACACGTTTACAGGTTACATTGCCTTGATGCGTGCTAACTAATTTGTCGATCGAAGGGCATTAATAAACGCAGATAAATCTGTCTGTAGTTTATGGTTCTATCAATTTATGTTATGACTAAAGATCTTGTTTGTTCCCTTGGTATTAATATAGTGTTTTGCGAGAGGTCACTACTGTAGCTATCCTGGCAAATTGACCTTTGGGTTGGGTCATGTCTGGCAAACAGAAAGACGTTGTCAGCGAAATAAATTGATTTTGACTTATTTCGAAATATTTTACTATAGTGCTATTATTCGTAGATATTAAGCGAAATTATTATTTTGTTGTTTGGATTATAGTATATTTATGGTAATAAATCTCGGTGACTGTCAAACAGTTACTTCATTTACAGTAATAGATAAAGTTACTGTTACTTGGGCCTAACTTATGGCATTTGATGTGGCAATTCTTATGGTTTATAATTTAGCGACTATTGTGTTCTGACTTTTTATGGCTTACACTTAAGGACTTTATTTTCATTCATTATTCATGGGTCAATATTTTGGCTCTTATAGACTAGTTAAGAAAATAAATAATTCAATAATGTGACAACTCTTATGGCTTTTACTTTGGCGACGTTTGTGTTGTGGTAACTCTTATGGCTTTTCCTATGACTGATATTTAATTAACTTTACGACGACAGTGTCAGCTTATTTAAAATAATAGGTAAGTACACTACTATAAGATTAATTTATATCAAACACTAGCTAAATTTAATTTATTAGCGTCCATGTAACATTCACTCAGAGTCCACTAGCGAGAGTAAACATCTACCTCAACGGCAACGCGTTAGAACATACGGAGTCTTGTGTTTATTTTGCCAAGTCCTATATTTGCTTGTTGCGATGATTTTAAATTTATTAGACGGTAAATATTTGGCTGCCTTGTGGCGTCGTTTTTGTAAGGTACCTACTATAGAGCTGAGGTCTTGGATCCCTGTTGGTACATGTTTTTAACCTGATTACGTCGATTTCAGTAGGTAGTTTTTTTATCATTTGATTACACGTTTGTTAGCCTGGCAGGGCCGGCTTATACAAACACACCGGACTTTGGGTGAGCGCTTTAGGCACTCCTAACCCTTGAAAATTAAGTTGCTGAAGGCAACCCAATGATGAGTTACGAACCTCGGCTCAGGACGGTCAGTGGGCGAGGATGCGACATCAACGATTATGGATGCGTGTAGTTGTAATAAAAAAGAAGAAAAGAAAGAAAAAATATTTTATTTGTCACGAACACAACACACATACAGAAGTATTAAATAGATAAAAAATAGTAATAATAATAATAATATCAGCCCTGTATTATATACTTGCCCACTGCTGAGCATGGGCCTCCTCTATTACTGAGAGGGATTAGGCCTTAGTCCACCACGCTGGCCTAGTGCGGATTGGTAGACTTCACACACCTTCGAAATTCCTATAGAGAACTTCTCAAATGTGCAGGTTTCCTCACGATGTTTTCCTTCACCATTAAAGCGATCGAGAAATTCACAAAGAATACACACATACATGACTTTAGAAAAGTCAGAGGTGTGTGCCCTTGGGATTTGAACCTGCGGACATTTGTCTTGGCAGTCCGTTCCACACCCAAATAGGCAATCGCCGCTTTTTTTTTTAAAAAATAGTGCTATCTAACAATCCTGACGATTGTTAACAATCCCGAAGTATATACAGTAGAAAATAATGCATCTCTGCCCGAAGTAGGCAGTGATTATTTTTTGGTTTTTGGACACCGCAATCAACAGCGGGGGAAACCCTTGAATGTGATACTGGAATGCTCTGGCTTAGCGACTGCAGGGTCCTGGAGGAAAGTTGAGGAGCGGACACCTGGGAAGAAAGTGTGAGGGAAGGACAAGGAAACCTCTGAGGATGGGAGGAGTGGAAAAGGCTAGGAATTGTTCGCGAGCCTTTGTACGCCTTAATGTGAATTGGCAACCATGAGGTATATACACTTAACTGTGTGCCTAAGGCCGCGACAAATGTACCCTCGTCCATGGGCGTGCATTCGGTGTGGAAACCGAGCATACAAGAATTAGCTCAGGGGGGTAGCAGTGATGTTGGGTTTGTTTACTCAGTATTAACCTGGAGCCTGGAATTTGTAAATGATATGGTGATAGGCTCGCTCCCTATCATAAGGGACGGAATACACGCAGCGGAAATACGTGTAAGAGTTGCGTCCCTGCCTACCCCTTCGGGAGTAATAGGCGTGTGTGTTTGTATGTGTTGTTAAATACTTATAAAGGTTGTGGTGTTGTTCTGTAGACAGTTTTGTAGCATGAATGCATGATATAGTTTGAGACCCTGGGTAGGATAAAGGCTACTTTTTATTCCAGGCAAAAAAGCGGAAATTTTATCCTGGAAAAACTTCATTACAGGCGGAGCCATGAGCTAAAGCTAATCAGATATATAATTTTAACAGCATCCAATACATTTGATTAAGTACATCATCCTATTTGAAATAGCGAAAGCGAACTAAGTTCTTACAAGTTTCTGTAGGTGGGTAGTTTGACAATACGTGGAACTGTGGCCATGTTAGCTTAGTGTTTAAGCTGCAACTAGGGAACACGTAGTTTGCACCTGCGTTTCTACCAGTGTATGCATATCGCTGTTTGACTTTGGGTTTTGTTATGTACTGTTTATGTTTTACTTTTCCTTGCTTCGTGTGAAATTTTCTTGAACATTTATAAGAGTGTATAACTTAGTATAGGGTTTGTATTTCTATATTTTTACTGAAGCGTATAACTGAGTTATATGTCACTATATAATTATGTTATTCTTTGCTTTATTTTTTATACAAACACGGCAAAGTGACATCAATGCGGGGTCCAATAGAATGTTTACGGACCAGCGATGATTACCCCTCGGCAGGCGACACAATTATGCCGGCCTGTTGGAACCGAATATACACAGGCTTATCTCAGAAGTGACAAAATTATTTGGGCCATTATGGCGGGTAAAACCTGTAGGGTAGGGCGGATATAAAATATATCTTACCACCAGCAAATATTTATTTATATGTTTTCACCCAAATCTATTCAAGATATATGTATGATTAAAATCAAAACAATAAAAAGCTTCTACACTTTTTCTAAAATAAAACCCATTAAAGTTTATTTAATGAAGAAAATAAATTGTTGATAAGACCACTACAGTTTAAAGGCGATTTGAAATTTCGAATTAGTTCAGCTGTTTTTGTGACTGTACCTCAAAAACTAAACAAACCAATGAAAATCTTAGTTCACATCAAAGACATTAAACAGTATAGTTAGGATATCAGGACCAAATTTATGCTCCAAAAGTTATTACCAACTAGTCTTTGCCAACTAGCTGACCCGACAGACGTTGTCCCTATGACATTGCAGCGCGCATTCTGTCAATCGCTGAAAGTTATTTTAAACAATTGACAGTTATATAAAATTATTATTTTTGTTAAGTTTTCTTAAATTTTCTAATTTTCCGCGCATTTTTTTGAATTTTTTATTTCATAAGCACCTTCTCCTGACAATAACAATCACAACAAAAAGAAATTAGTGAAATCGGTCCAGCCGTTCACGCGTGATGGCGTGACCAAGGTAAATAGGGATTCATTTTTTATATATATAGATAGATTGGAAATAAGTCGCTGTTTTATTCGAAATGTTCGTGTGATAAGATGTCACAGCGATCTTAGATATTAATACAACAAATACATATTTACAGAAAATATGCTAATGCGCGCATAAAAAACGTGCAAATCACGATACGAGAATAATATGAAGTGTTTTACACTAGCGTTAAGCTATTTCACTTTATATTGAGTAACCATCACATCAGTGTAAAATGTTTGTATGACAAGCTTCCCAATGTCCTCTCTATATAATTTAGAACTCTTTGATTCAAACAAACGATCTTAATCTCTTCATCGAGTGTGATTTTTATGCAAACTATAAAACATAAAACTATCTAATAAAACGATAGATCATAAAGTAACATTTATTGTCGAACGCTTAAATTCAAAGTCGTAAAGTTTATGCAGGAATAATGTCGTGGTGAAATTTATTGTTCATATTTATTCACCTCTTAATATACTTAAAAGCGTTCAAGAGGTATTGAGATTTTTCAATAAAGCTCAGCGGATTTATATCTTATTTATAGAGTTCGTAAAGCGCTGTGGGGTAAATTTTAAACCAAATTCGTTTTACTGGAATTAACTGCATAACTGATATTTTTACAGAAATGAAAAGGCTGTAATTAAACTTTATTGATCAGCGCTGCAATCTTCTTTTGCTGGTGGTAAGTATATTTTATATCCACCTGGATAACGACCACCGTACACAAGATGTTAAAACCCGCTATAGTGGTCCAGGTAAGTGTGTCGCGTTATTGGATCAGCCTGTGTATCCGGTTCCAACAGGCCGGCATAGTTGTGTCGAATGTCGAGGGGTATTCATCTCTCATCAATCGATATTCTATTGGACACCACTCTACTTACCATCAGATGCAGTGGAGTAAATTTTTCCTAACCGTATAAAAAAATCTTAATTATTGGTCATCCATAGAATTAATTACATAAATTTGACCCATACCATGTTATTCACAAACAACACACACACACACACACACGCACACACGCACACGCATCTTCGAAAGAGTGGACAATCCCATGATGTGATAGGGGGCGAGCCTATCGTCTCACCAGTCACAAATTCCAGACTCCGAACTGATACTGAGAAGAAATACCTAATATTCAGTATCTCACTTTTCAACTCTATATTATTACTAGCTTAATCCGCGGCATAGTGGAAATATCTAGTAATAAAAAAAAATCGCCGAAAAATTTGTTTAGGGATAAATATTTTCCCGGGATAAGTCTATGGCACTCAGGAGTAATGTAGCTTCCTATTAGTGGATGAATATTCAAAATCGGTTCTATATTTCCAGAGAATAGCTTCAAACTTTTCCTCTTTGTAATATTAATGTAGATAAAGTATGTTTATATTTTTTTAGTAACATATATTTAATAACGCAAAGAGCTTTAACAACACAAAATGTCAACATATAAAAGGTTCCGAAACATTTCTTTGAAGTAGGTCTACATCGACGATTAGAAGCCCCGTGTTACATGGAAACACATTTTCTCCGCATATTTATATGCTATCTTATACAAATGATGCGAAACTTGCTACTCCACACGGCTTCACCACTTTTAAGTTAAATTTTATATAATAATATCAGCCCTGTATTATATACTGTTCCACTGCTGGGCACGGGCCTCTACTGCTGAGAGGGATTAAGCCTTAGTCCACCACGCTGGCTTAGTGCGATTGATAGACTTCACACATCCTCAAAATTCTTATAGAGAAATTCTCAGGTATGCAGGTTTCTTTACATTTTACTTTACCATTAAATCAAGAGATAATTCACAAAGAATATACACATCATTTTAGAAAAGCCAGAGGTGTCCTTGGGTTTTAACCCTGAGGACATTCGTCTTGGCAGTTCGTTCCAAAACCAATCACGTCGCCGCTTTTAAGATTCGCAGCTTTAGAAATGTATTTATTTATGGGTAAGATATGTCAACGACATAACAATGCATTTCAATTAATAATTATATAACCTTACTATATATAACAAACGTGCACAAAGCTAATTTAAGTAGGTATATATATTAAAATAAAAAGAATATCATGTACTTAAAATTAATTTTATAACAGTAAGTATATAAATTACAAATATACAACAGACATGTGAATAATTGAAATGTCATAACAATAAAAAAATATATGTATAATAAAAAGCCAACAGTAAATTAAGGCAATATGACAAAGTAATTAATTTTATGTGTCTTTTACTTTTACCATGAACCGACCTTCACAAACATATTTAGTTGTTTTTATTTCGTACAATATATAATACATCCAGTTAAGGTTATAGCTTAAGGTCCATTTTCATACATTTTGTTTCACCTTTAATCTGGGTAACTAAACAAGTATTGACAAGTAAAGAATTTAATTTTAATATGACGAAATTTTAAAGGCCGAAATATCCATGATTATTAATTATTTTTACGTTTTTCTTTCAACTGCGAGAACTAATCACTAACTAGACGTGAATTTAAATTCTTTACTTGCCAATACTTGTTTAGTTACCCAGATTAAAGGTGAAACAAAATGTATGAAAATGGACCTTGAGGTATCGCCTTAAGAACGATTTAACCATTGGATCGACTTTGATGATTTTTTTGTGTTTTCGGATTCACAATTAGATTCGATAGGTGGCGCTGTACAGGGGTTTCAGGATTTTATCTCCTTTTTAGGATAGAACAACGTCCTACCGGGCCGCTATTATAATTATAATAGTAAATAGAGAAAAAATAAATTCGTTAAAAGTAAGGAATAATGACTAGGGGCATTAGCGAGCGTTAAGGTCCCCAGAAAGTTTACTAAACATATTAAAACACAACAGCAAAATGATACTTCAAATCAGTTTTCTGCGCAATAATGATACTAACCCGGGCGAACCGGATCATTGATTTGCCGAAGTGTTTTCGGAGTCGCTCAATTAGGGGAGTAAATGGGATGAAATGGTCTTGTGGTAATAACATTATAGAAATATTAAACTAAATTATTGTTATTTTATAGAAAGCTTGCGTTTCGCCCCGGTTTCGTACGGGTAGAACTAATTGTTTGTAGCCAATTGACTTGGTAGGTCCGTTCGTTATACATCAGAGGATCACCCTATAAACTTATCTGACGATTGCCCAGATAGGTATGTAATTGCTCCAGCAGTTCTGAAGTCCATATCTATAAACACAAATGTAAATAATACAGAAGAGACTCTACCTGGGTGATTGATTCATCATCATGGGCCCAATTCACACCCGCATTCTTAATAACTTCCATTCCACAGTTCAGGTACCGGTTAGCTGGGTAACCAAGAGCCCAAGTCCCAAAAAAAGTCGTTCGTCGGGATCTAGGCTCCCCATGGCCTCGGAGGTTCTGGTGCACTACACCGCCTAACAGTGGCGTGGGGTGACAATTTCTGAAAGGAAACCCGTCACAACATATAGATAATATTAACATGCATAAATGAGCTTTGCAAATCGTTCAATGTTAATTAGATTTTACATAAGTTACGAAAGGGAAGCCAGCAGGAATCAAGTTTGGACTCTTCACTAATGCCGCCTAGCCTTACGATCACTACACTCTTGACAAGTACGTTTAAAAGACTTCTTATTTTATTTCATTTCTTACGTAGAAAGTACAGACAGACATAATAGTTAATGTATATGTTTTAACTTGATGGAACGCCCCAGGCTCCCGACATACAATAATAATATTATTTCTTAGTTTGTTATGACAAGACTTTTGCGTTCAAAGTTCGTAATATTTGAGTTGTTATTGGTATTGTGGATGACAGTGAGTTTTTTAACTTCGCCAAATCGATTTTAAGTTACTTATTTGTTCGTCTACTTATGTGGCCGACTATACTTATTAAAATAAGCTACTTGAAACTTCAGGCTTTTGAGTCATAAAAAAATATAGATTTTCCATCTTGACCAGTTCGAAAACATTTCAGATGACCTGCTGTTGGAATAAACTGGGTCTACTAAACATTTAATTGAAACATCCAAGCTATATCTTGGAAGCCATTCTAAAATTTTGTCCTGTGCACACTGCAATTTGATGCAAATATCCATATCTTAGCTACAATAAGGATAATAACAATTGTGACTGGTGATTGTGGCATATTGTGAAACTCGAAATTAATTACACAATGTAACGTCACGCACGCTCTCCACGTAGGGTAAGACAAAAGCAAATGTATAGGTAAAATTAAACGGTTAAGAGTGGCTCTTTCGCCGGTTGCTCCTCTCGAGATATTTGAAGTCCTCTTGGATGTGTATTTGTATAACGGGAGCTTAATCATTTCGACGTCAGTGATGAGATGATAGCGATGTTTATAATATAATGAAAAATTGTAATTTAATTATTTCTAGCCAAAAAGCGTTGTAGTACTATTTGCTGTGGGTAGGATAAATTTTACATCCACCCAGATAGCGACCACCGTATACAAAATGTTAAAACCCGCCATAGTGGCTCACGTAAGTGTGTTGCGTTCCGGGATCAACCTGTGTATATCCGGTTCCAACAGCCCGGCATAATTACATCGACTGCTGAGGGGTAATCATCTGTCATCAGTCGACATTCTATTGGACCCCACTCTACTTACCATAGGTGCAGTAGGCACACGACGCCAGGCACGTATAAAAAAAAACTTAGGTCATGCTGTAGCTTGCAACTGAATGAGAGGTGCTTTTGCTTGTCTTAATGTAATTTTTTGTTTTGAATATTTGTTTTCGTGTTTAAAATTGTGCCAGCTATGAATCTTTCTTTCTAATCATTGCTTAGCGAGTTGCGATAGCCCAATGCTGGGCACGGGCCTCCTCTTCTAGTAAGAAGTTTTCCTTCACCGTTAAAGCAAGCGATCATTTATAAAGAACACACATAACTTTAGAAGATTCAGAGGTTCGTGCCTTTGGAACTTGAACTATATCGCCGTAGCTAACCTATCATCGCTTTTTTAATATTGCTTCCAGATAAATAATAATAAACTTAGTATTTTATAGGTTATCTGTTTAACTTTACTTGAAACTTGTGAAAGAAACCCTAAGAATAGTTATGTCTGGATAGTCGCTACCTCCTGTGCAGTAGATCGGTTCGTTAAGACGTAGTTTAAAATCTAATCCAGGGGCCACACGTCCGCAGGCAATCTGACTCGAGAGGAACTTAATTCCGTACTAATTTGAAGTCAGTTTTGCGGCGAAATTGAATCGAAGTACTTACACGGCGTGGCTTGCATAAACATTGTGATGACGCAACTAGTTTTTCTGGAACTATTACGTCATCGATGTTTGTTTTGTGATCTAGAGTATTTTCCTGTTTGGTTTCTTATTCGTTTTAGGCAATAGAAAATAAAATGAAAAAGAAGTACTAAGAAACTACATAAAATGAAAAATGAGACAGTAATTCATATTTTTTTAAATTTTACTGAGTAAGAATGAGCTCCTGCTGCGGTTTATGTCGCTATCTCTTTTTTACACTAGGTGTTATGCCGGGTGACGTCATAATTTACTAGGTGCATGACTTTTGACAGTTACTACTTCCACGGCATTTCAAGGCTTGTAACTAATTATAATTGAGTAAATTTTAATTATTTTTTTTTGCTAGATTTCAGATGACGTACCTTTTTAGCATTAATTGTTAAAATACACTACATTCACATTAAATTAAATATAAGTCTATGCAAGAATTTATGTAATCGAAATAGTAGTTTCAAAAATACGGCATCAGCTATTCTTATAGTATGGTCACACTCTTACCGCTCAGAAAACTAAAATGGCAACTTTTTTGTTCGATTTCGTGCTGACACTAACATTGCTAATGGCATTCAGTAGTTATACTAGCATTTCTACCCACCCCTTTGCGGACACAGACATGAAAATACATTAATTCACCGAGTTGTTCATTTGAATAGCCCATGATCGCGTGCTAAAACTGATTAAGCCAAAACTTCGCAATTTGCGCAACGCGTTTGTAAGCCTCTGGTTAAGCAATAATTGCTTGTTAACGGGCAAAGATAATATGTAAACAATTTTCGTACAGTAATCTGATTACGATGCATCCTTTTGGGTGTAATCGATTTAGAGCTTTATGATAGGCAAATATCTTTATTAAGATTTCAAAATTGTATAACTTCGTTTATTTAGGAAATGAAACATATTGACAATCTATTATTTGAGTGACCATAGTTTTGACAGAGATATTGGTGTTATTTGAAGAGTTATAAGGATTTATTTTGTTTATGCTGATGTAAGACATTGATATTATAAAACCATCATTCGAATTTTATCGCGGTTTTTTTATATTAAAATTTTCTTCACGGTCCCCATGGTGACGTGGTGAACAATAAAGGATGCACAATAAAACAAAATATCCATGTAAAAGTTTGATAATGTTTACTAAATACACTTCAACTATTAAATTATATGAATACGCTAGATGTGCTCGCGACTTCGTCCGCGTGGAAATCAGTGTGTCACAAAGTTTCTCCCGCGTAAATCCCGAACCACGAGATTTTTTACAACTATGCGACCTCATCAACAGTAATCGTGATATTCCAGTCAATTTATTAAACCTTCTTGAAGAATTGCACTATCTTTTAGTAGAAACCCTTAAAATCCATTCAGCAGATTTTGAGAAAATCGATCACATACAGACAGCTTTTGGGGACTTTGTTTTATAATACGTATAGATCTGGATGAAAGGAATATAGACGGATAAAATCCTGGGATATAATTATTGACTCCATTATTTTCACTTACTACCGAAGCAAGTTATCCATAACCTTTATCACTAAGACGCGTTCATCGTGGCGTGTAAACGACTGATAATGTAAGGCACCGTTAAACTCTCGTTAACCGTGTTAGGGCTGTTATCATGTGCAACTTCGTCAAGTTTAAAACTATTTGCAAGATAGCATTGTAGCGGCCATTTTGATTCGAGTGTTAGCATTCTTGTTTAACCCCTACTAGTGTAACTAGTACATATCGACACTTGAAAGGCAAACATATCTAAGCGACAATTAGTGCATTTCTGAGTAGAGTGTTTTAAATGTTTAATTTTAATATGAAAATTCATAACAATTCAACTTTTTATTTAATAAAGATATAGTCTAATGTCATTAAAATTGTCCTAGACCTACAAAACCTAGATCAAATGACGCAGAAAAAAAAGGCGATTCAAAATATTTATATTTATAATTCCTTTTAGATATGTTTGTCGCTTAGATATGATTGTCTTTCAAGCGTCGATGTTATTATTATGCAGTTTTCTTTTAGTGTTTATAGCGTTGTGTTGTGTAATTGAAAGATGTTAGTGTATTGTAACTTTGACTTTTCGCCGACCTCAGTCCCTTCCGTGACCATGAAGGTTGTATGTAGTCTTCGAAATGCAGGAGAAAATATTTATTTTAACAAAACCGCGATAAAATCCGAATAATAGTATTATTTCAATTGTGTGGTGTTGTTAACATTTCACAGCATTTTGAATTTATAACTTTGGGTTGGTGCGTAAAACCAAGCATGTGTCAACCTTGTAGACGATATGCGCCATAAAATCTTTTTTGAAATACATCGCTGATGACAAATATTTTTAATCAACTATGCAATTTTGTTACCTAAAAACCAAGGACACTGAAATTATGGGAGACATATTTGGAATGGCCTTACCTCCAGATTTAACTGTTAAATCAAAAAATTACATTCTAGAATGTATTATTGGTTCATTTAATTTTTATTTCATTTGACTGGCTGACCGTACATTTATATTTTCCTATATGGCACAAATACATTTGAAGATTTCATTTCGTCGGCTCGGCGTCGGTGGGACCAGTTTAATCATAAGTCGCGGGAGGCTGGGTTCTATTTATTCTGGCCTTTCCTCGCAGACGCTCATTTCAGATAGCGTCAGTCACATGGCGTGCTAGCGTCGGCAATACTGGGCCAGAAAAACAACGATAGTAAAGCATTGAATAGTCTAATACTAAAATCAGAATAGGAGGTAAATATAACTACAATTAATTATTATGAAACCTACCTGTTGTTGAATACTGACATGTAGAAATGTTTTTTTATATTGACGAAACGCGGAGCTGTTTGCCCGATTAACCCACTGCCTGACAGTAGTCATACTATCTGATTTTTTTTATATTTTATTTGGAGAACAAACAAGTGTACAATGAATTGTATGTCGTTAGACATCCCAAGACATCAGATGTTAAGTCTCATGTTCAGTGACAGAGCATCTCTTTATATAGTAGTAGCCTTGATATCATTTAATATTTATAAACTTCTCGCGTTTACAAATGCCTAAACGAGCCATAAAGTATTACCTTACAAGTTATTTATTAGTTTAGTTAGGCATTAAGAATCGCTGATTTCATAGCCTCATTCTACGATGCATAACTCCAAAAGAATATGTTTGTCGTCTGAGCAGAATGACAACTTATATTATTAATGCAAGCCAGACAAATTTTCTATAAATACTACATTCTAGAATAAGAATCTCTTGCATATGTCTTTCATAGTTATATATACAGCGTTTGATCTTGCTTCTTTTGAAAATTACTTAACGTAGCAAGGCAAACCAATAACGTAATAGTCGGTGAAGGGTCAATATAACCCAATTCCCGCCGGCTTTCTTTTCGTAATTTATGTAAAATATAAATATCATTAGAACAATTTGCAGGCCGTATTTATGCATATTAGTACTAAGTATATATATGTTATATTATAAACTAGCGACCCGCCCCGGCTTGCACGGGTGCAATGCTGATACTAAATACACTACAGAAAAACTGTGAACGTTGTATATAAAAACATAGCGGCCCGCTTTGCCTTCGCACGGGTATAACATAACAAAATAACAGTATTTCTCCACTATTTAATGGATGTTATTATTATAGATATAAACCTTCCTCTTGAATCATTCTATCTATTAAAAAAACCGTATTCAAATCCGTTGCGTAGTTTTAAAGATTTAAGCATACATAGGGACAGAGAAAGCGACTTTGTTTTATATTATGTAGTGATATGTTGTGTCGGGATTCCTTTCCGAAAATTTCGACCTTCGCCACTGTCATCTATACAGACTTATATGCATTAGCAAAGACTTATTTTACGGGCAAAGTGACTACTGCACCTGATGGTTAGTAGAGTGGATTTCAATAGAATGTCTACTGACGAGAGATTACCCCTCGGCAGTTGACACAATTATGCCGGCCTGTTGGAACCGGATATACACAGGCTGATCCAAAGCGATACACTTACGTGGGCCACTATAGCAGGTTTTAATACCTTGTGTATGATCGCTATCCGGGTGGATATAAAATATATCCTACTAGCAAAAAACCTCTAACACTGAACGTGGTAACAAATTAATTCTAGTTACAGAGTTGAGTTAACTTTTAGTACGACGGCACTATTGTGCATCATGATGAAGTATCCACACGGGTGTCATGCTTTGTATTTATACACTTTTTTCTCTGAAGGGGTAGGTAGAGATGTAAGTAGTGCGCCCATATTTAATTCATATGATAGGCAAGCGTGTCGAACACTATTTGCAATTGTTGCTATAAAGAATAACATTAGTGTTTGTTCTTTTGTCCTTTCGCCATATTTATAGGTTATGAAAGTATAATTATATTGATCATCAAAGCCAAAGCCACATTTTTCGTAAAATTGAAACTAGTTCCGAAAGAGGCAGAAAATACACTAGTCAAGATATGTGTAGAACTTAATATCGAAAAAAAAATTAATTGCAATTCAAATAATCGATCCCAATCGCCTTTTGTCAATCTATCTCAATATTGACCAATCAGAACAAAGTATTTTTTGACATGCTTACAAATGAGTTATTTTGATTGGTTCATTCTGGGAATTGGATTGGAGATTGAGATTGGGATCGTTTATTCAAAAAGGCTGTATGGAAATTAGACTTTTAACTGTATATAAAGCTATCAGCTTTTAATTGCGGCTGTGCCCGCCTCAAATTTAATACCGGGATAAATAATTTTTCGGAATAAAAATAGCCTATAGCATTCAGGAGTACTGTACGTTTCTATTATTTGAAAAATATCAAACTTGGTTTAGTAGTTTCCGAGATTAGCGCGTTCAAACAAACACACAACTTTTCAACTTTATAATCTACTAGCGTTTGCCCGCGGCTCCGCCCGCGTTATAAAGTTTTTCAGGCTAAAGTTTTCCGTTATTAAAGTAGTAGTTTCCCGGGAGCCTATGTTCTTTCCAGGGTCTCAAACTGTCTCCATACCAAATTTCATCTTAATACGTTGGATGGTTTTTGAGTTTAACACGTTCAGGCAGACAGATGCAGCGGGGGACTTTGTTTTATAATATATTTTTGTAGAACTTTTTAAGAGAAACAATCCCGTCATATATCATAGTTGCATAACTTTAACCGTTTTCGCAGCGCACGCAACGGAAGCTCTCAAAACTAATAATTTTCCCCGTTTTTGCAACATGTTTCATTACTGCTCCGCTCCTATTAGTCATAGCGTGATGATATATAGCCTATAGCACTCCAGGAACAAAGGGCTATCCAACACAAAAATATTTTTTCAGTTTGGACCGGTAGTTCCTGAGATTAGCCATTACTGCTCCGCTCCTATTGGGTATAGCGTGATGATATATAGCCTATAGTACTCCACGAACAAAGGGCTATCCAACGCAAAAAGAATTTTTCAGTTTGGACCGGTAGTTCCTGAGATTAGCGCGTTCAAACAAACAAACAAACAAACAAACTCTTCAGCTTTATATAATAGTATAGATTTATATAATAGTATAGATATTAATAAAACAAAATCCCCAAAAGCTGTTTGTCTCTATGTGATTGATTTTTTCAAAATTTACTGAACAGATTTTTATGAAATTTGTTCTAGAGATAGTTTGAAACACTGGTAAGGTTATAGACTAATTTCTATACCGGGAAAATATATAGCGGGACTTTTATCCCGGAAACCGCAATCACGCGGGCGAAGCCGCAAACAAAAGCTAGTAGTATAGATAGGACATAGTCTTATGGTCTTATTCATAATAAAACCCTTATCGAAGGTATAAATCGCAAATAGTTAAAACGTCCTCTAAGCTTATCGAGCCTTCGATAAAATTTCTTATTCATAATGGTTTCGTAAACCTCCGATAACAAAAAGGCCTTTAAATGTGCACAATGTTGCCATTTCGTAGAAAAAAAATAATTTAAATAAGTTCTACCAATTACTACCAAGTCTTGTCTCTGGAAACAGACAATAAAAAAATTGTCTAGTCATTGTCACAATGGCGTTTGTCAAAAAGTAAATAAAATAAATACAGGAGGAAGATTTATTTGATGTTCTCTAAATTCTTTGTAAAACTTGGAAGAACGCAGGCAGCAAATTGCGATAAAATGGAGAGAGATAAAATAGAGAAGTGAAATGTAGTTGGAGGAAGACAAGGTTGGTGCAGCTCTTTTCTGTATTTGAACGTTTGCGCTATGCATTCCTGCATTAGTAACTATTGCTTTTTTACAAGATTTTGTTGAAGTAATTGATTAGGGACCGGGTATGAACCCGCTCCCTAACCAAAACCCTCCCTAAAAGAATATGAATTCTTGAACGTGAATGTCGACACGAACTACAATTTCATATAGATGTCGTAGATTCATTTGGGGAACTGTGCTAACTGAAATGAAATATTGCTCCAATACGCACTATGATAGCCACTCTTAAAATATTCATATAAATAAAATATTTGAATAATATACAATAGTGATTATGTACCCTGGTGGCATTTAGCACAAATAATAAAGTTAAAACAGCACAATTAAATATAAAAGGAATAAATCAATTTTATTTTTTAGATCATGCTCATTGTGCCTCCTCAGAACCCACTTCCAATAGAAAATATAAAGGAGATATGTATGTATCCATTTTATGCTATAATCATGTAGGACATTGTTGTTTTAGGTAGGTCATAAGTAAAACATTTTTGAGGTCTTTATTAGTTAAAATAACAAATAAAATAAATAAAAACCTTTATTTATCATGTAGGCATATATATAAAAGGCTCTTATGACAAGTCATCATATAATCAAATATGATTTACAATTTGTAAAGTACACAGATTAAGGCATGCATATGATGCATTAGTATACTATACTCGTAATCCACCTCCACCTGGAAATATAAGGGAGGTATTAACAAATCATCATTAAGTAATTTATAATTTATACTATAATCCTGTGGGATACTACTGTTGTATATTTGAATAAACATTTTTTATTTCAAATTATGTTGAATTCTTATACATTGCATAATTTCAGGTTTGTCCCACATTTGCAGAATAAATTGTAACAGTAGAAGTGCAACATGCTATTCAGATGGACAATGAGCACCAGTGAAATAAAAAAATCAAAATTGATATATATTAATAAAAGAAAAATATACATTTTATTAAAATAAATGACAATGACTAACTTTAATTATGTTGTATAATTAGTTACCTTTCAGTGTAAACAACTTTAATCTAGATTTTGGTTCAATGATGATAATAATTGATTCTGACACCTCTTCAATATTGGAAACATTGTTCTGTGGCATATATTTCTCTTTGAGCAATTGCAATGTTGTGCAACACTGCAAGAGCCACAACAGTAGTCTTCACATTGCCAAATTTAAGATATGCCATGTTACAGACATTGAAAATGCTGTTTCCACACACCAAAGTTCTTGTTGCAATATCCGGGAGTTATGAGTGCTGCTTTGCCATCTAACAATCTCTCTGATCTGAAGATTAGCATCACAAGTCACCTACAACAAACCTTTAAATCTTATGAACAACAACATTGAGGAAATAATATCCTTTTCTATATAATATTAGGCTGCATCACAAACCATATTTTTTTATTGTATATGGGTGTAATAAATACAACCAATTATAGATGGGAAGTCTTTTACGTGGTGAAATTCCAGCCTTAACAAGGGTTCCTCTGAAAAGAAGTGGGGCATAGTTATAATCTGCAACATGTTATAAGTACAAGCGCACGCTCCACTTTGCTACATATACCACTGGTAGTGGCTTAAGATAATCCATAGAGGTCTCCAACACCTTACATCTATTAAAAAACTAATCTAAAAGTAGCTCATCATTAGGTATACGTATTTACCGAAGTCTGTATAATATGGAATAGAATTAACTTACTTCATGACGATCGCAACATGTCAATGCAGTTAATTAATACTTGCAATTCTGGTGATCTGCCACAACCTATACGGTGAAGCTGCAACTCTTCGCGGACTATCAGTCACTTATAAATGCAGCCGTATGTTTGGAAAAATAATACCGTTTACGGAATTCATCATTATCCAGAGAAAACCGATCGAATTTCTGACGACACATTTTTTTACCTAAAAGCAGCCTGGCTTGCATTTTTAATACGTAACTAAATAAAATGACTTCTTGAAACGAAAATGATCGAAATGTTGTATACTTCTAAGTACACACTGACTTTGGCTACAAGCGTCAAACACGAAACAGCTGACCGACGTCCACCATTTTTTTTGCTATCGAACGCTTAACATAGGTGTAAAGACGGGGGTTAGGCTCGATAAATTAAAGCATCTTTATCGGAGACTTTTAGCGCAATTGAACCATTATGAATACCAATTTTTTACATGCCTCCGATAACGCCCAGATAAACTTCCGATAATTCTAATAGTTTTATTATGAATAAGACCATTACAGTCAAAAACATAAATAAAAGCACGTTAATCATATTTGACGTAAAACATTAAAGCTAGCGGAAAACAGCTCAAAAACCAATTCAGCGCTTACTCATGTAACTAAAAGGTACATTTTCGAGCGCACTAAATTCGAGGCAACTAGCTCGATATGCTAACCAACTTTATAGTACGTTTTAAATACGAAACGTGAGGTCAAAGAGTCGTTATTTCGGCGGCATTGCATTGCTAATCCGTGTGCAGGTGTGTACTCGGGGCTTTAAACGAGTTATTCATGTCGTTTCTGAGTGATTTTTCGATATTTTTTTATATACGTGTAAAGTGATCCTACTGTACTTGATGGTAAGTGGAATTGGGTCCAACAAAGTGTCGAATGACGAGAAATGATTGGTCGGGCAGTCAACATAATTATGCTAGGCTGTTGGAACCGGATATATACAGACTGATATAATTGCTTTCTTTGCATTTATTAGTTTTGCTATATATGGGTGATTATATAATCATAGGGAATCATATGTCATGTTATAGGCAAATATTACGTAAGGAATACATTTCGAAATCTATAGAAACAAATATAAAGCACGAGAACAAATCATTGTGCGTGCCCGACCAAACAAAACCGAACCGTACACCGAATTCAAATGAAAAATTATCGGCGTGGGTCGAGCCCCCATCGATTCTTCTCGAATACGTGACCGAAAACGTGGGTTTCGATTTCTCTGCCAAATTAAAAGGGGACTCGTGATTCCCCGAAGGTAGAAATCGGGCGCGATATAATAGACACGTTTCATATAAATGGACCGGTCCGAATTCTGTATGTATTTATAATTTGGAAAAGGTTTTTCAAACGTAACCAGATCGTTTGGATTTTGTGTTCCTTTTGCGTCTGATGGACGGTGTTGTGTCCGTTTATTTATCGCGTTATCGAGTATCTTGTTGTAGTTACCTTTGATCGCGGCTGTGCCTGCGTGAATAAATTTTTTCAGCATAAAAGTCCTGGTCTATATTTTACTGGGACAAAACGCAGCATTTTGTATTGTTTTGAATGACGAGACGAGCTTGCCGTTAGCCTAATGGTAAGCAATACGACCGCCCATAAACAGTAGAAACACCACCCAACATCTTGAATTGCAAAGTATTGTTTGGTATTTTACTGCGCTCGCCATTCTGAGACATGAGTTTTTAAGTCTTCTTAGGTTCAGTAGTTACACTGGTTACAATGTTATTCAAACTAGAACACAACAGTGACTACACACTGCTGCTTGGCGACAGGTGGACCTACCACCAGTAAATTTTAAGTAAGACCTTCAACAGCACATCGGTGAAAACTGCATTCCATGAAGTAGTTTTGCGTGATGCGTGTACAAACGTAGGTACGGTTAGACAGACAATAATACAAAAAAAATGTTGGTTAAGCTTCCGTTATTCTAATGAAGACCCTTGTATTACGTTTTCTCAATATCTTTAATGTACAGAGCCTGTTACAATTTTATATGTAAAAGTTTTATGTAGATCGTTATATTTTTTAAAAGGTTATTTATACATTCCTAAACGGTAATCAAAAGTGATTTCAACATGAGCTGTAAAGCCAAGCCACGAAGTCGTCTCCCGAGCGGTTTTTTCATCAGTGATGAGTGAGGAAGACAGATATAGTGATGGCAATTAATGCTATTTCGAATTAATTTAATAAGCATGTGGATTTTCATCTCACAAGCTGATCCTGGAATGCGACAAACGTATGTGGGCCACTATGGCAGGTTTTAACACCATTACTATGGTTAACTTGATAATAATAACATTTAAATTCTCAAAATTATAAGACGCGTTGTCACTTGTGATTACTGGATTGTATTCGAGTTACTAATATGTTTTCACTCGCCATTCCTTTTTTATTTCCTGGCATAATATCACAGTAAAATAATACCTACCTAACAATTTATAAATTGTAATACGATTCACATTTGATTGTGTAGCCACGGTTAAATGTCAAGCTATGCTTAGAATTAGAACTCCCGAATTCAATACTTCTGTTTACGAGAGGTTGTGTCATTCACCCTTAGGCAAATGAGCTTGCTTTGGCCTGAGCCTTGGTTATGTAAGGAGATAAATAAAAGCAATCTAGTTACTAAAATGTCAGTGATAACAGTGTAAAGTCAAGCAACTAGTATGAACTCAGTGAGTGTATATTATTTCCATGAAGAAAGTTTCGCAAATAGTCATCTAGAAAATATGCAACCGTTTTAATGGCCCACGTCTTCCCGTGACGTCATCAGGCACAAATCCCGTAACTGTAATTATGTACGAGTGTCGTTTAACCTCCCCCCGGGGATGCCAACGAGACGGTACAACTCGGCTAATCAGATAATCAGTGCAAATCATTTCTATCTTGTTTTGTTTGAAAATATATTCCTAATTACTACTATTTAGCATTTAGTTTAAAGGGAGATATGGGTGAACTAACTTTGGAATAACAAAGATGCAGAGAGTAAAGTTTATTCACAATACACACAGAATTCATACAGTACCATATAAATAGGAGAGTAGAAGAGAGATAACAATAATACAGGGCCCTTATTCTGTATGATAGTGTAAGCGCGTAACGCGGCCGTGTCATGTCATCTTCGAGAAATGTGCGTGGAATGGTATTCTGTAAGCCAAATCTCTATAGTCCTAAACATGACGCGTTGTGTTGCGTGCTTGTTACGCACTGTCAAATAACGTGTGAGATAGAGAATAAGGGCCCAGTGATAGTTCGACTAACACGAAAACAACCAATACACGATAATGTACGGGTTGCCTACAAGTTTATTTATCCTGTTTAAGCATCTTATGCAGGCGTCAAACTCCCCAAACTGCTCTGACTGTGGAGTAAGAGATGACTTAATTCATGTTTTGTCGGAGTGTGTGCGGAGTGGGCCTCATACTTTGAGCTTTAATGTGGGCAGCATAAATAGCTTTTTGACCATTCCAGTATCGGAAGAGGCTAAAGGCTTATTAAAAAAATATTTTGATTTTATAAATAAATAGTAGGCATGGATAAAAGTGGACGTACGGAGCGACATAGTCGTGAAATAACGACCAAGCTCCTTAAATAAAGATTAAAAAAAAAAAAAAAAAAAAAATATAAAACTCAAAAAGGTCTGCCGAGGTGCCAAAAGTGCATGTAAGGCGTCATACAAGCACTGGTAACTTGTTTCCTAAAACTGATTCTTTTTTCTGCAACTATTAGTTGCATTGTAGAAACATTTACTTTCTTAGAAACAAGTTAAAATTGTTAAACTTAAACTATTTTTCGGATTTTATCGTGGTTTCAATGTTTTAGTTTTCTCCCGACTTTTCGAAGAGTTTGCAGCCTTTCGTGGTCACGGGAGGGACTGAGGTATTGTTCATCCCCAAAGTAAAAGTTAGTCAGTGTCTTGAAGTCTTAAAAGCGTCTGCGTCATTACCGCCATTTTCAATAAACAAACCCAATAGCTTTTTTCGATATAAATCAAAAATGGACCAATCGGAACAATGGATGTTTTGACATGTTTACAAATGAGTTATTAAGATTGGTTCATTCTCCGAATTGGTTCAAAGATTGACATTGTGATCGTTTATTAAAAATGGTTATAAAACACAAAGATAACACAAATATTAACTGAAGGACGTTTTCTCAATGTAAAGTAAAGAACATAAAAACGAAAAGCGTCTGTCAGCTTTTTGAAATTAAATCATGACGAACGAAACGCGACCCAAATAATGATATAATGGTCTTTGTGAAAGCGAAATTACGTAGACAAAGAATATATAGAAATGACACGCGCGCATGACTGCCTCGGTGGCGCAGTAGTACAGACTGCGGGGCTGAGGTTTTAGGTTCTTTCCTTGGGCTGGGTAAAGTGATATTCAGTTTTTCTAATCAATATACGCTTGTAGTTTAGAATTTGCGCCCGATATGGGGATTAGCTCAGCCTTTATCTCATGGGACGGAACGGTGGAAAGCGGATGCACTATTATCCCCTCTGTCTACTTCTCTGGGGATAAAAGGCGTGAGTACGTTGTGTGACCCGACTCCACTTACCATCGTGTGCAGAGGGGCCACTGTTCCACGTCCGTATAAAAAAAAATTAACACCATTCTTACACTTCCGTGATAAAGTTTATTCGGAATAAAAAGCTGCGTATAGCATCCTTCACTGACAGTTTGTAGCTTCCTACTAGAGAAAAACAAAACAAAATCAGTTGAATAGTTCCTGTGGTTTGTATGAGTATAGATTATTTTGCAAACGGTACCAACCAATAGCCATCAACCAATCAAATATAATTGATATGTTATCAATCAACAAAGCGATAAAGTTATTTAGTTATTTGTTTATTATTACTCTTATTATGTATTTTGGAATTTCTTTTATTATGCACATGCCTCCGTCCTCTCTACAACCCAAGTTTGACTGGGAAAGAATGCCCATGGCATTAAGTCCACCTGTATACCATGGGTACAAAGTGTAAATAAATAAATAAAATAAAGACTCAAGATGAACATTCAAATATAAAAAGCCATTTCTATAGCCGCTAATGTCCATGTCGAAACGGTTTTGTCGTTTTTATACATCGTGCGGGTTGTTGTCCGTCCGTCCAACCGCATTGCTTTCCTAATTTCTTTTATCATGCATCAAAGAGGAGTATTGCCAGGAATGCGAGGTGTATGGATGTAGTATTATTATTGTAAGCTTATTGCCACTGATTCTGGTAAATGAAGAAATAATTAATATCCAGGGCTGGTAGGCTGATCGATTAAAGCATTTTTTTTTAAATTTATAAAGTATCAATTTGAGAAAAATGTGCTTATTCCAAATATACATAGAACTCAATGTCGTAAAAATGGACCAGCAATGATAGTGTAATGCAATTTATTGTTGTGCCATTGGATTTTGAATATTATTTCAATGAAATAATGTCGATAATAGTTTGACAGTAAACAATTTTCTGCGCTGCGCTCTACCTATGCGCCGGCCCTAAGTCAATTGGCGTGCCATCGTTCGATATAATCGATGAAGTATAATAATAATAATAATATCACCCCGTATTATATACTATCTTACTACTGGACACGGGCTTCTTCTGCTACTGAGAGGGATTAGGCCCTAGTCCACTACGCTGGCTAGTGCGGATTGGTAGACTTCACACAATCTCAAATTCCTATCGAGAATTTCTCAATATTGCAGCTTTTGTCACGATGTTTTACTTCACCGTTAAAGCAAGCGATAATACACAAAGAATACACACATAATTAAAAAAAAGTCAGAGATGTCTGCCCTTGGGTTTTGAACCGGCGGACATTCGTTTGGCAGTCCGTTCCACATCCAACTAGGCTATCGCCGCTTAAGAAGGGACACCTGGTATTTATTAATTGTAAAAGAAATGTTATGTAGCGACTAGCTTCCGCTCGCAGCTTCGCCCGCGTGAATTTCGGACTTCAAAAATGAAGCCGGTCGCGAACGTTCGAGAATGTTCGTTTTACGAAGCTACTCGCTAGGTGATTCGCTAGCTTCTAGGTGCCAAGCAAGCCGCCTGCCTGTGCGTTCGCGACCTTATATATATACAAAAATAATCCTTATAGCATGATTCAGTATTCACGCATGATGGCTTATTATTAGCGTATTTCATGTATAACTTTGGTGTTTCTATACCGATTTCTATGATTCTTTTTTATGGAATATTTAATTAATAATGTTAACTTTTTTAATAAGGGATGACTGAGAGTGTTATAAACGTAAGAGTAGACAAATATAATGAGAAAGCTTCGAACTGCTAAACTAACGGGAGTTACACGTGTTATTGTGAGTCAACCATAAAAGATAGACATATGCTGTCGTGGGATATTTTTTACATAATTGTAAGGAGAACATTTCCGTCATACATGATTTCTGTGTAGCTTTAACCATTAATGTTGCACACGCGACGGAAGCATAAAAAATGGAGTAACTTCATTTCCCTTCACTGCTCTGCTCCTATTAATTGTAGCGTGATGAAAAGTATACTATAACCAGCACAGTAGTATGACAAAATAATTGTACCAAGTTTCGTTAAAATCGTTCGAGTAGTTTTTGTTTCTATAACGGTTATATAGACAGACAGACAGACAGACAGACAGACAGACAGACAAAAATTTTACTAATTGCATTTTTGGCATCAGTATCGATCCTTAATCACCCCCTGATAGTTATTATTTTGGAAATATATTTCATGTACAGAATTGACCTCTCTACAGATTTATTATAAGAATAGATATAGAAGATAGATATGTTTGAATTTAATCAAAGTTTTTCTTTATATTTCTTCATGAAACAGCTTATGAAGATTTATAATTAGATGGGCTATCAAGAATTTTGTTACCTTATATTTTTATGAAGATTTTAAAACTACTTATGATGGTTTTCAAGTATTCCCTTGCCTTATAATATTTTTTTACGAGGCATCTTTAGAGCATATTAACCTGGTTAAAAATAAAATTTAATGGGTGCTTTGACAATTGCAAACTATGTTTATTACCTCTCTGTATTTTAACGAGGCCTTCTTATTTTATTTTATTATTATAAAATCATCATTATACAACATTCAGCGACAATACGCAATAAAATATTTATCTAGGACGTAAGATATTACAATATTTTCATTTTTGTTATCTTAATCTTTAACACTACAGTTATAAGGGTGAAACAATGACCTGATGATGACAGATGAATGGCGATTATTATTTATGAATAAATTCAGTTATCTCCCACGGGTTCCTGCATCGTAAGAATCCAATATCCATTGTGCATATTTCCCAAAGCAGAGCGTTCGTAAAGAAAAAAAGTGTGCACGTTCGAAATTCGAATTCTCATTCAATAGGACAGTCTGTGCGACTGTCGTGTCGTGTATCGCCTGATGTACAAAGCTATTGTTTACGTTTTCGTCTGCCACTTTACATGTTCGAATATATGAAAGTCGAAATTAAAATAAATCATTAAAGCGACAGTGTTCTTCATTAGCATTCGATCGAAGCCAATAAACCTATAACTAATAAAATGTATCCCAATTGAACATAAATTAGCGGAGAAGCTTCAGGACTACGAGGTGGTTGAATTATGCGGGCCTAGCAGCTGGTATACAATGTAGGCCGAAAGAAATGAATAATTTTATTTTGTTAAAATTTTTTAGAAATGTCAAATGTTGTTCCACAGGAGAGTATTTGATGGTAGGTAGGTATTTTTCCTTTCAGCTAAGAAATGGGCAACTGGTGAAGAATAAAACCTCAAACACTATAAAAAAAAATAATGATTTTTTTTAAATGTATGACTTAGAAAACTGGCGAGTCAATTGTGATTTACGACTGGTTTCCAATCAATAATTATATTATAGTTATAAAACTGATAATTTGCTAAACAACAGTTGTTAAATCACCTTAACCGTAATGGTATAATATTAAATGTTAAAAATAAATATCAATATAAAATTGTTTCATGATTATTAAAAGTTGTTTTTAACAGCCATTTAAATCTGAACTGCAGTGTACCGTTCCCTAAATAACAGACTTAATTTATTCCGTTATCATTGCGTAATGAAATGGGGAGAGTGGGGAGATATTTACAGATTTTATCCCCAAATAGATTAACAAGAAGATATCGGGCAGCGAAAGTAAGCCAGATTTAGTTCTATAGAGATAAGCACTTATCTAAATTAATAAGACTTGGAAAAGAAAAATTCAATCAAATTTGTTGTTCTGGGCTAAGAATAATCTGGATGTTGGTGTGGGATTAGGTCTAATCTACTAGGAATTAAGAGCTGAATTCGTAATGCAGGCGGCTGATCTTAGTTATAGATATGCGAACAGAATAGAAATCTAGTGCTTTAAGAAAATAGTCTTATTTTTCTTTATACGTGGTGGTAAGTGGAGTGGGGTCTCATAGAACGACGCTGAGAGATGATTACACCTCGACAGTCGACACAATTATGCCGGCCTGTTGGAGTTGCATATACACTAGCTGATCCCAGAACGCGACACTACCGTGAGCCACTATGGCGGGTTTTAACACCTTGTGTATGGTGGTCGCTATCCGAGCGAATATAAAATGTTTCCATCAGCAACTCTATATAACGATTATCAGAATATATTTAAAATCATTATCCTTCTTTAATTATATCACTCAAATATGAGGTTAGATACGACACGCTTTCTAAGAACGATTAAAAAAAATATACTATGTATACAAATTTTCATATTGAGAATAATATGATTTTCCATTTCCACTACGATTCTGATCCGTTCACGGCTTTTAACGATTGCATTTTAGAACAATGTCAGAACTAGTAACACGTACTTAAGATTTTGTTGAAAGAAGACGTTTTCTGAGTGCAGCTTTTTAAATTCCCCGGCATCCGACACGCTTCACGGTTAATGTTACGTAATTTACTGTTTTTCTTCCGTCTTTGTTTGTTATTGTTTTAACGACTTCAAAGGTGAGTCCCATCTTGACTAATATTGTAAAGAGAAGAAAAATATAAACAATTCCATGCAGTAGTTTTTGAGTGATGCGTGTACAAACATACAGATAGATAGACCAAAGTTCATGTAACTGTTCTTTTGGTTTCTGTAGTTCCAATAAAGACCCCTTTTATTAGTGTTTAACCGACTTTAAAAAAAGATGAGGTTTTCACTTCGACTGTTTTTTTTTATTTTTGTTACCTATACCTAACTATCAATTTTAATTTTTCACCGACTCTGATATTGGTAACCAGTAGAAAGGTATAATGATAAATATTTTTTTTTGGTTTTTGGTGGTTTTTAAAAGTGGTATAATTTTATGATAAAAACCTTTTTTTAAATAATCTATAATGTATCAACATCGGCCTGCTACAAATATATTATACGTAAAGATAATAAATGAGTTGGTACCGGAACTACAAACAAATGTAGTTTCGATAAAAGACGTATGAAAAGTTCCTTTAAATGAACAGGAGTTCTGTTTACTCTTCTCATGTTGAATATAAGCAACGTTCGCGGTTTGCAGACGGAGGGTAGTTCACAAAGTTAAAACAAAAGAGTGCGAGTGGCACTTCACAATGACAATTTCTAATGTTCTATGCGCCGGAGTATACTTTATTATGCAGCCTACGAGTGCCGCCATGATGATATTATATTGGTGGATATGGTTTTATTTCACGCCAAAGTGATCCCAATGTTGTTGATATTAAGTGGAGTGGGATCTGATAGCATGTCGAAAGACAAGAGAAGTGAGGCGATAGGCCCGCCCCCTATCACATCATGGGATTGTCCACTCCTTCGAAGCTATAGTGTGTGTGTGTCTGTTTGTGTGTGTGTATGTGTTTATGAATAACATAGGCATCTTATGGGTCAAATTCATGTAATTAATTCTATGGATGACCAATATAATTAAGATTCTTTTATACGGCAAATTGACCCCACTACACTTGATGGTAAGTGGAGAGGGGTCCAATAGAGTATCGAGAGACGAGAGATAATTACCCCTCGTAGTTGACACAATTATGCCGGCCTGTTGGTATTAAATATGCTCAGGCTGATCCCGGAATGTTACACACTTACGTGGCCCATTATGGCGGGTTTGAATGTACGGTGGTCACTATTCGGGTGGATATAAAATATACTCTACCACCAACAAAACGTAATACCAGTGGTGTAGTATTGCGTGCGATGCGACTTCTAGTGTAAGCCCGGAGTCTGGAATTTGTAGCTGAATAGCCATGGGCTCTCTTTCTTTCTTAGTACGGAAATCAAACGAGGCGAATACTGGGTGAATTAGTTGCGCGTCTGCTTACTCCTCGGGACGAAAGGCGTAAGTGTGTGATGATCTTTTTTATCCTGAGGCAGTCGATAAAGTAACGATTGTAAATACCGATACATTTATTTAAATAATACATGCTTAGCCAAAAAAATAAAAGAGAAAAATACATAAATATCCAAAGCTAATTCTTAAGGTGTAATCAAATATGAGAATCAGCTGTCTCAAAAACTAAGCGAAAGCTTGTGTCTTGAGTGACAATTACTTATTATTTAAATGTCAATTAGTTCATTTGTAAGTTAAGGGTATCCATAGATAACTTTACGATCGTTAGGTGACTATGTTGTAACACCGCCTCTGGTACAGCGAGTAACACTGAACTGGGTTTCTTTTACGATTGTTAGGTGATTATATCGATACCTCCGCCCCTTAAAGCGTCGTAAAGGCAAAGCTAAGATCATTGAGAAGATGTTAGAGGTCAACGTGCTTCTAAAGAAAGTGACAAAAGTAATATTAATAACGTGGTTAAAAGCCTGTGGAGACATCGGGAAAATCCTGCGCTTCTGGTCGAAGTTAGGCTGGCTTGTTTCGTATCTTGCATGTCACGCACGATGACTCGACTATTTATCGAGCTAAGTGCGGTAAAAGGCGCTCAAAACAATACCAACGTGTTTAAATAAATATTGTGTATGCCGAACACACGAAATTAAAATTTTCTTCAACTCCAAATCTGACGTTATGAAGATACATAAAAGGGTGTAATTCCGTCCCTGATAACAGATATCCACCCTACGTCACTTGTGTAGGGGCAACGCGTAAAACATCGGAAGTGACAGTCCCCTCCTCACCCCTCCGTGTCCCTCCCAACCCCTTCGCGCCCCGTTCACGCCGCAGGTGCTGTTTCCGACTCAGATAAAAAGTTTCAAACATGCAGGTTATATAAGGATTATTGAATGAATAGCTAATGTACGGTTGGCTAGTTTGAATTTAGAACGATTATTATTAATATAAGGTGTTGCGCAGACGCTATTATATCGTGGATAAACGTTATACTTTGATATGATAGTTGCTTAAGTGGTGGAAATGCTTTGAAATGCTAGAGGGTATAACCAGGAGCCGTCTCAAAATATTTGGATTAAAATATTATTTGCCTGCAGCGCCGTCCGCTTGAAGTTTTTCTAGGATGAATATTTTTGCGGAATAAAAAGTTATAGCACTCAGGAGTAATATAGATTCGTATTAGTGAAAAAAAAAATCAAATCGGGTTAGCAGTTCCTGCGATGGCGCGTTCAAATAAATAGATTCTTCAGGTTTATACAGGGTCATTTTGACATTGCGTTACTAAATAAAACCATATACTAGTCTTTACCATTGCTGACGTTGTGCCAATATTCATCCATTAATAACTAATATTTTCACGAAACTTACGGGTTTTAATTTTATCTTTTGTAGTTTAAGATGAATAAGGCGTGCGCGTGGGTGTAATTCTGATTGAAAGAATGATGATGCCTATAAATTATAATCTATAAATTGAATCAATACTAATATGTATATTAGTATTGATTCAATTTATAGATTATAATTTATAGACTGCCTCGGTGGCGTTGTATTACGGTACGACTGAAGAGCTAAGGTCTCGGGTTCGATGTTCGGGTGAGGTAAAGTGATGTTGGTGTTTTACTCAGTATTCGCCCTGAGTCTGGAATATTGGCCCGATTTGGCGATAGAATCGCCTTCTATATCATGGAATGGAATAATTACGGCGAAAAGAGGGTACACTAGTTACACCTCTGCCTACACCTTCGGGAACAAAGGGTGTGAGTGTGTAGTTACAATCAAATCAGTTCATCCATGAAATAAATTATCTATCTAAATTTAAAATATGACAAATTGACAATTTTATACATAAAACTGTCATTTTTAATTGGTTTGTGTTGTACTTTATCCTACGAATATTTTATTATTGAAAAATAGTCTTTATAAATTATAATTATTCGCTAAATACAGTACACGATATCATAGAACCTTCCAAAATATCAAAACTATTTTTAAAATTAAAAACACTATTATATTTTCTACAGAAATAACGAGAATTATTTTTAAAACTTACGTACGTCTTGATCCCTTTAATATCCTTAGGGATTACATCTTCCCACAAACATATCTAGTTTACTTTTATATTCATATAAACAGACATTATTTGAAACAAAATATATTTTAACAATTCTTTTCCAAATTATTAAACCGACAAAATGAGTATGATATTCATAGATTCATAAATACACGTAGAAATTTCAGTAATATAGAATTTTGATAAATAATCCATACTAATATTAAAGTGATAGCAGTTCTGTTTGTTACGCTGTTACGGTGAAGCGAATAATGCTAGATGCTAAAGCTAATGTGCTAGAGTAATGCTCGAACAGGAAAATAAAAAATCTCGCCATGTTGTAAAATATGGAATTTCTTGTACTGACAACGTTAACTTTAAAAAGAAAATTGACAGTGGTGATACCAATGTAGGTTTTTTATTTTCCTGGTTAGACTATAAAAGTATTTGTAAGTTTAGTCAAAAATATCAATATTTTTAATATGCATGTAAAGAATCTTCAAACCCTGTTTGAATTTAAGAAATTCCCTTCTACATCTTTGAAGTTCAAAATCAAACGACTACATCTTTGCGATGGTAGTCTCTAAACTATATTGAACCCAAACAAAAAAAAATATTAAAATCCTATTCGATTTTGAGGAGTTCACTTCTCCATTTTTGAATCAGAGGTCGTGAACTGGACGGATACGTGATGTCCTACCACCAGCTAACATTAAAATGTCTAAACCTAGGTGCAGTCGCGGGATCAAGTTATATTATCATTAACATGCACAGACTATTTGTTAGATCTCACGGCTGGTTGATGTTTAAAAATTCGCAAGGATAACCTTTAACGCGTTTAGTATCTATATTATGTCGCTTAAATTGTCTGAAAAATCTTTATCTCCATTGGGAGAAAGGGATAACTTCATACGCAATTACGGGTTTCTTATGTCTTGAAAAAAATATTTGGTATCGTTATGCATGACATTTATTACGAATAATTTATTAAATGAAAATTGAGTTTCTAAAATTGTGAAATGGTGCATCTAGAAATTTTGTTGTTGGATTGGGTTTTTTTTGATTTTGTTGCCCCTCGGTATTTTTTTATTTCTTTGAATGACGAGACGGGCTTGCCGTTTGCCTGATGGTAAGCGATACGAACGCCCATAAACCGTAGAAACATCATCCGACACCTGGAATTACAAAGTATTGTTCAGTATTACACTGCGCTTGCCATCCTGAGACAGAGATCTTAAGTCTTATTATGTCCAGTAGTTACACTGGCTACAATGTCCTTCAAACCGAAACACAACAGTGACAACAAACTGTTGCTTGGCGGCAGAAAATCGTATGCTGGGCCTAAAGACATTGCTATAGGTAACTATAAGATACCAGGGTAACGATAATGTTACTTTCTGCTAACAAGTGCAGTACATCATCATCAGTCATCATGTTCTTGGAAGTGTGTTGTGTCTAATAAAGAAATCTATTTTTGGTCGCAGAAGCCTTGATGATGAATGTCAATAAAAATGACATTAAAAACAAATCATTCAAGAGTGGATTTTAAACACAAATTATTAGATGTCACATTCTGTTGTAACCTGCAACTTTTGGAAACACGATTACCATTTAAACGGTTAGGCTTTCTTAAAAACTGTATTCAAAAATAATCACAAAGAAAATAAAGGGACATACACAATGTTTGGTAAAATCTTTGGGACCATTAGGAACTGATTCTGTTCTATCGAGTGTGTGAGGGAGGTACTCACTTACCTATCTATAGCAATTGGAACCGCACGGATCAATCCGACTTCAAGAATAGGAATGCTGAGGAGCTTGTTTGAGGATATAAAATTTGTTAAAAAGCTATCAAGAGGGGCAAAATGGTAGAGATGGATCTAACCTAAGATAAGATTGTCCCATTGGAATACTTCTGTAATGACAGTGTCTAAAAAAAAACATGGTCGACCCCTATCACTTTAAGGGCCGTAATAAGCTTGGTGAAAAGTAGGTGCATTACTTACGCTGCCTAACCCTAAGCAAATAAAGTGGTATTAGAGTATACTCTTTAGTATTCCCAAAGTATTTGTTGCCACGCCACCCTGCTGTCTGAAATAGAAATGACCACGCCCTCCTTCTCTTCAATGATAAGACAATGCCAAGGGGCTCACCAAGTATCCTAATTGATATTATAAAAATATGTTTGTTTATTTGTGACGCCGTCACGCCTTTACTTCGTTTATTAACCGACTTCAAAAAAGGAGGAGGTTATCAATTCGACGTGAATGTTTTTTTAAGTTGTCAGGAGTAAAGAAGGATTTATTCTACTTTTCATCAAGAAAAAACGTCTGTTACTGAGAGATACAAATTGATTGATAAAATCTAGATTAATGCCCCCTTTACATGTTACGCCTCTTGAAAAGCAATGCCTTTCTTGATAAATGTTTCTAATTTTAAGACGTAATATAAAAATAGTTATTAAAGGTATATTTTTGAAATGTTAAGCTAGCGCAAATGGTGGTATTTATTGCAATACTAACACAAACTGTGGCAGCGAATAGCGTTTTACGGCCAGGAATGGAAATTAGGTAGGGAAGATTTTTTTTCGGAAAATACCTTACAAAACGCACGTGTTTACTTTGGTCCGTTTTTTTAAAAGACCAACTATACTGATTTAGTTAAGATAGTCATATATACAAATACGTCAACAACATGACTTAACATTTTTTAATTAACAATTTTCTATAATAATACGACGTCTCCACTCCACGTCCTGTTCTGAAGCATGTAGGTACCCGCAGACGAGTAAATCTTCGTTTTGTCGTCGGTCGCCCATCCCGCCATCTGTTTGTCGCAGTAGGAAACTCTATGTATTCTTACTAACGGCCTTTCGGGATTTATAGTACGGTGCTTAAAGTCAGCGATTTTAAATGTGTCTACTTATAATAATGTTATTTATGAGGTCGTGGTTTTGTTTTAGTCGGGTTATAGACTTTGTTTAGAGTTTATTGTGCGATATGATATATAATTGAAGTAGTTATTTATGAGTTGAAAATGGTCATCTTCAAGTTAATGGCTGATGTTATAGGGTTATTTAGACATTGCGTTACTAAATTAAACCACATAATCAATTTCACCTTTGCTGACATTGTGCCTATAAATAGCCATTAATAACTAATATTTTCGCGAAAAATACTGGTTTTAGTTTTCTAATATTTTGATCATTTTGTAGTTTAATGCGAACATGGCGTGTGCGTGGGTGTATTTCTGACTAAAAATATGATGTTGCCACTGCAACGAATTCTCTTCAAGTGTAGTAGTGACTTTAGGGCGAGTAAAATTAAAATTACTTTTTTCATATTTACTTTGTTCGAAACTTACCCTTTTTATTTTACATCTACAGCTCAAGTAACCTATTGTAAAGTGTTATTTCCAAGTAGGTTAGTATGTGGTTTCATTAAGTAACACGATGTCAAAATGATTTGTTGTTTTATTTGTTTCAAGATCAGAGTTTGAGTCTTTGGCTATGGAAGCCTTTTTAATTTTAGCGCTTAAAAGGAAATTGCCTATATTGTGGAGCTCGTTTCGACTTAGTGCCCGGCGAACAGTAATCTACCCCTTAGGGACACAAGCGTGATTATATGAATAAACAATCAAAGTTAATCCCCAGCTCACAATATCTGTAAAATGACCCCTCATTTTAGTTAATTGGTTAACTTTAACCGTAGCGGAAGCGTTAACCGTTAAAACTGATAGGTGTTTAGAAATGACTTGTGATTCAGTTAGCGAAATCAAAAGCTTTTGTAAGTTGGTTTGGACAAGCTTCATGCGTTCATGAGTCGAATAACAATCTAGTATAGTCTGCAAAATCAATGGTTTTTATTTGTGTAAGCAGATTTAAAAAAAAAAATCTTACTAGCTTTTGCATGCGGCTTCGCCCGCGTGTAGGAGTTTTCTGGGATAAAAGTCCCGCTATATATTTTCCCGGGATAGAAGTATCCTATAACCGTCTCAGGGTTCTGCGATAAGACTGCCCATAAACAGTAGAAACACCATCCGACACCTTGAATTACAAAGTATTGTTTGGTATTCCACTGCGCTCGCCGTTCTGAGACATGAGATGTTAAGTCTCATTATGTCCAGGAGTTACACTGGCTACAATGTCCTTCAAACCGGAACACAACAATGACTACACACTGCTGCTTGGCGGCAGAAATAGACATTGCGATGGTACCTACCCAGGCGGACACTCACGTATGAGAGACTTACCACTAGTAAGTGTGGGAAAATGAGCCCTTCAACATAGAACATAGACGAAGCTCACATTCGCGAAGTAAGATTCCTAGTTGGACTTCTCAAGACATTCTTTCACATACTAAAGGCAACAATAGACATAATTTTTTGCATGTAGAGTTTCCGGACCGAAATCTTGAGCCCGTAATGCACGATCCTTTTGGGAGTTGTAGTTCGGAATAAGATTGCCGCGAGTTTGCGAGCAAAACTTTGGCGCAACTTTTAAATTTATTTTATCTCAGTACAGAACGGATTCGAATTTATTTCATAATTTATTGTTTATTTTATTTTAATAATCTAATTATGTTACTTAATAAGTTTATCAAAATGATTCCATTCTTACATTAATTAATTAGAATTTGAACATACTAAACATTGTTTTTTAATCTACGTATTTTTTTTAGATTCGACGCGTGTGTTCTATGTTTTGATTTTGTTGTAACTAATTAATAAAGTTGAATAAAAGATGTTTTACTGCCACGAGTGTTTATTTTGAAGTGAGGTTACTGCAAATAACAATAGAACACATAAATACCTATAAATAAACATAAAGTAATACAGCCATAACAAAAGTTACAGTCTGCAATAGATTGCTAATATAATAACAAACGTTTTGGAACAAGGTCATAATAATGTATCAATATTTATATTACGTAGGATTTATAATAATAAATTATATTAGTATTTTTTTAATGTTTTGTCTACTGCTTTCTTTAGTCTCTGCACCACCTAAAGGTCTGGCAGAAAATACCTTCGGCATTAAGTCCCTATTTATACTCTTTATACATAAATAAAGTGTATTAAATAAAAAGTAAAAATACATAATATTAATATCTATGTGTTTAGAATATTAAACGAACGAAACAAAAACGACACGATTCTGTATCGTTTTATTGTGATTGGTTGAGAGAATAACACGCGACTGACGCAATAGTTTCTCGGCCAATCACAAACGTCAAAATTAAACAGCGATTTACGAGTCGCGTTTTTCCTGGAACATTTTAAGGGGGATGATTTGTATCACGTACTTTTTCATAGCTGACCACGGTGCACCTGTACTTTTGAGATGGTTAACCTTATCTGTACATGTGGTAAACTTCAGTCTACCACACTGACTACAAATTTGGAGACTTCACTATCTGAAACTTCACATAAACATTAAAGATAATTTCCAAATGATCGTCAAGTAGCTTTTGCACGCGTTTCCACCCGGGATAACAGTCCTATTTCCCCGGGATAAAAAGTAGTCTGTATCCCTTCCAGAGTCTCAAACTATCTCCATGCCAAATTACATCGATATCAGTTCAGTGCTTTAGCCGCGAAAGCGTAACAGACAGAGTTACATTCTCATTAATAAGTATATGTACATGCATATAACAAATACCTATTATAAGTACTTAATTATATAGTTTCTCCTTCACTTGAAATATTGCTGTGTCCGATAGGGTTCATGATTATATCACGGGTATTTAAATATCACATCTTTTGTATAAAATGATTGTGAAGGGCAATAAACTTTGAATTAGAATTTGAAATTAAAAGTGGACGGCGCCGATTGTTCTGCTGCTAGTACACAAACGCATGCATTAACGTGCCAGCTCGATGCGCGTTTCATTCGCATTTGCAGAAGGAATAGTTTCATTACAAACATCAGGCGCAGCGGGCTACAGCATACTCAATACCGATGTCCAATGAGATTCGGGTTGTGAAACTAGGATTAGGAATGGTGTTGAGGAGTTTTGTGACCTAATGGTTAGAAGCTAGAGTTCTAATTAGCTAACGTAGCATTATGCATAAATTATATCGTGCAAAAAGCAACTCTATTGTCATAACGGACATGAATTTGAATTTCGAATTGAATAATTCTTTAATCGGTACAAAATGACGTCACTGCACATGTTAAGGAAAGTAAATCTTAAAGAAAACGTGGGCTATTGTTTACTCATCCTAAAATCGAAACAAGATCCTCACGCTTTATAGCCCAAGTATAATGTCACTAGATCAATATGACCTTTTTTGTTTTGTCACTGTTCCTTTGCGGTAAAAATAGGGTACATAACAAAGAGTTCTAAGATCATATAGAGAGAACATTGGGTTGATTGTCATACAAATATTTTAGGTTCATCCGATGGTTACTCAATTTACTGTGAAATAGCAAAACACCAATTTAAAATACTTAATATTTCTTTCATATCGTGATTTGTAAGTTTTTATAGCGCATATTAGCACATTTTCTCTAAATGCCTCACTTTTGTAATAACATCAAAGGACGCTGTGACTTCTTAGCGACATTTCAAATAAGACAACGACTTATACCAATTGGTAATTACTTTTGAAGCACAAATTTAGTCCTAATATCTGGTTTATAACTAACTATACTGTTTAATGTCTTTAGTACATAACATATACAAAGTTTCTTTCGCATCTTTGTGAATTATCGCTTGCTTTACCGGTGAAGGGAAACATCGTGAGGAAACCTGCACACCTGAGAAGTTCTCTATAGGAATTTCGAGGGTGTGTGAAGTCTACCAATCCGCACCAGGCCAGCGTGGTGGACTAAGGCCTAATCTCTCTCAGTAGTAGAGCAGGCCTATGCCCAACAGTGGGACAGTATATAATACAGGGCTGATATTACATTATTATTATTATATCCTTACTTAATCACGATTACATTTGAAAAAAAAAAAACTTTTACTTTCTGTATTATCAAACCTTCTGTAGGTACAGTCCTTATCTTTAGCAAACCAGGAATTCTGAATTTGGCGAGCACGAACTAATAATGGGTTCCGCATGCCCACTCATCTGCACTTGATTAATAGCATTTTAAGTGAACATGAAGTTATTCAAATGCTATGACCATTTAATGAAGATCCCTTGTAACGATGTATTATAAACGTTATACATTTAATTATAAGACTGATTTTTGATTTGTCTTTTTAACTGACTTCAAAACGGGAAGTGCCCTAAAGGTACATGACCTTGTGAAACCGCAACATCGAAAAAATGCGACATAAACGGTCAAATCATATGGTTGCGTTGATTTGTAACATTCATTTTTTCACAGTTGAATGAGATAATAGAACCGAGTAATTGATATAATTTTCGATTTGATAATTACGCGTCCCTGACAAAAAGGGTCTTTATTCTTGACAGACAAAGGGTCATACTGACAGACAGACAATAAAGCAATCCTATAAGTTCCTTTTGAGGCACGAAAGCCTAAAAATATTTTTTTTATATTTTATTTAGTGATCCCACTGCAACTGATAATATGTGGAGTCTGGTCTAATAGAACGTTAACTGACGAGAGATTATTATCCCTTGACAGTCGACACAATTATGCCGGCCTGTTGGAACCGGATATACACAGGCTGATCCTAAAACGCGACACAATTATGTGGGCCACTGTGGCGGGTTTTAACAACTTGCGTACGGTGGTCGCTATCTGGGCGAATATAAAATATATCCTGCCACCAACATTAAATAATATTGCATGGTTTTATGCGACTTGCAAGAAAAATGTTTTAAAACATTCGACACGTTTGAAAACTCTGTTTTACAATATAACACGCGGTATTGGCTAGCATGTTTTCAAATATTTTTATAGCAACAGTAGGGAATGTGAGCCAAATCAAAAAGCTTCACAACCTTCAAGTTTAGTGTACAATTTTAGTAGGATCAATAACCTACACAAACCACGCAGGTATAGAGGCAATCGTGAGGTAGACAGTGCCAGATTTATATCTGTTTATAAGTTCAATTCGTTCCGAGCTAACACAAGGGAAACTTTTATCGAATAATGAAATCTCTCGTATCTGTTTGAGGAGCGATAGATTTCACAGCTGAAGTCCCGAACCAACATTTTAGTCGAAGATTATTGTGTATTCCTATTTGTTGTGTAATTTTGGCACAAGTGGCATGTAAATTAGAGCCTCTGATGGCAAGCATTTAGCGCTGATGATGACTTGCAATATAAATATTGGGTGTTACCAAATTATTTACGAAGGAGATATAATTGAAACCTTTGTCTATTTTTAACAAATAGTGATTCGTAACCGAATTTCGGCCACGATGGCCAGTCTCAACGGAGATCAGCCACGCAGGAGATATTATAGTGCACAAGTGTGTGCGCAATACACTGGTGCACTCTGTGTTCCTCACTCTCATAGTCCGGTGAGACGGCAAACCGACATGACCGGAGAGTCAGACGCAGGAACAACGGCTTTACGTGCATACATACTGATGCTAGCAGTTTTGAGTTCCTTAAAAACATTCCGGCTCGTACACGCGACTAGCTCTCGCTATTATTTTGGTATCTCGTTAATACTTAATATTAATTCCGGAACACAAGTTTTGGGTTCTAATTATGTTAAAAAGCTTTAAGCTATTTTGTATAAAATGTGTACCCGATTATACCTGTTTTGTGTGTAATAAATAAAATAAAGAAATATTAAATTGTATTACTAATCAATGATTAGTCACATTATTCGCTTCTGTATTTGAAATCAGATTTAAATAAAGAATTATACCAGATTTTGAAATAACGATTCACCTGCGATCGATTTTAGTCCAACACATTCGTTCTAATTGGGTCGAAAGCCGTATGAACCACGCGGGACGTCGCTGCGATAATCCCATGTCCCTTGTGCGAGGGTCGGATTGTTCGTCCGTAAACGTGAGATTAAATTAGCAGGAAAATGTGCGCTCGGCCTAATGTTAGTTATATCTAGTATTGTGGATATTCTAAGGCGTCGTCTATAATGAGACTAAGGGATCATCGCGGATTAGTACTAAAATTTTCGCGTACTTCAAAAGTACGTCAAGACAACGAAAGGGACGGCCCTTTAACAACATTGTGACGGTACAATGTTGTTAACTTTTTTCTTTGTTTCAGAAACCTGGTTGCAGACATTAAAATTAAACTATTTTTCGGATTTTATCGCGGTATTAATATTTTAGTTTTCTGCCGACGTTTCATTCTGTCCAAGCTCATTCTGCGTAGATCGGAACACCAACAGCAAAATTTACGCTGTATATTTATAAAATGTAGGTAGATATTGTATCTTTGACTTTGCGGATCAACAACACCTCAGTCCCCCCCGTGACCACGAAGGCTGCAAAGTCTTCGAAATGTTGAAAGAAAATTCTAATATAAAAACCGCGTTAAAAGCCCAAAAAATAGTTTTATTTTAATGTCTAACATTCGCGTAAAAATAAGAAATCATTATAGTAACGTCGTTTTAGTATTATACCAATTTTTAATGAGTTTCCTTTAGAAAACCTTTTAAGCTCTTTATAAAGGATTTAGACCTCGTCAACACTAGAATAGAATATGGTTCAAAGAATTCAAAGTTCTTTCTTAGTTTTATCAAAGGCTTACTTACGTTTTAATTAACAATAAGGTGTTGCTCACGGTTTCACTCGCGTGACACAGCTTTGTCGCTATAATAATCCTTAATTTATTATATGATTACATATATATAGCTTAGAATAAAGTGACCAAACTCAAAATGTATACATTCTGATATATTAGAAAACGACCATCGAAAGCATGCTCTATAACCCCATGACGAGTAAAAGACAAGTTGTAGGATACAAACAGATTCTCATTATCGACTACCGCCCAATTCACAGGATTTATATTGTTTCAATTATTTTTTATTTTATTCCCACAAATCGTCTTTTTTGAGTTAGATCACTTAGCTCTAAGAGTGATATGATATAGTTGAGAATACGCCTATGTATGGTATAGGCTTACAAGGAATATAAAAGAACCTTCATTGAGGGCACCGGTTTTGCTTTTTTGGTTTTAAGGTTAACACACACACACACACACACACGCACACACGCGGGCTTTTTATCCCCGAAGGGGTAGAAGGACGCGCAACTGGTGTATCCAGTTTCCGCCATGTGTGTTACGTCCCATGATGTGACAGGAGGCGAGCCTATCACCATATCGGAGACTTGAGAATCAGAGTTGATACTGAGTAAACATCCCAATATAATTTTGCCCGACCCGAATCGAATCAGAGACTTCAGCACTGCAGTCGTACCCTAATACAACTGTGCTAACGAGGCAGTTCAAAATAAACTTTAATAGTAAAACAAATTCGTTTCATATTTTACCCGAACATGACCAGATTTTTATTCTCCTGGTCAGGCTACACTGTAGTCAGAGACTTCATACTCATTTCTCAGGATGGCGAGCGCAGTGGAATACCAAACAATACTTTGTAATTCAAGGTGTTGGATGGTGTTTCTACTGTTTATGGCCGGTCGTATAGCATTAGGAGAAGCTCGTCTTGTCATTCAAAGCATATAAAAAAAGTCAATTTTTTGGTATATTACAACTAACTGGCAACCTGTCATTTCAGACCATATTAAAGTTTGTATTGTTAATAAAACTGACAGCATACACCAGACTGATATTCTATAGGCCTTAGTATTAACCGTTATTCAGTGTTTAGGCTTCCCGCACATTAGGCGGTCGCGACCGCAACGACCAATATACATGCGCGGGTTAACGCGGTTGAACATCGAGTGTCGATGTTTTTATTTTCGCTGTGCGGTTTGATTGTGGTGTTTGGCCGCTTAATGCTTCTACTTGTATTGATTGTGGAAGAACTAAGTAACCGCTCTGTGTGCGGGAGGCCTTATTATACAATGTTTTATTTACTTGAAAGGAACATAGTGAGATATAAATAAACAAAAGATGTCTATCCAGTGCCGGTATTTTTGCTGGTGGTAGGATATATTTTATGTCCGCCCGGATAGCGACTTCCGTACACATGGTGTAAAACCCACCATAGTGGGCCACGTAAGTTTATCGTGGTCCCGGATCAGCCTGTGTATATCCAGTTTCGATAGGCCGGCATAATTATGTCGACTGCCGAGGGGTAATCATCTCTCGCCAGTCGACATTCTATTGGACCCCACTCCTTACCATCAGGTGCAGTGGGGCCAATTTGTCGTCGCCGTAATAAAAAAAATCCTGGGTATAGGACCCTCAATTTGTATCGCCGCGCGTCTTACGTCAGGGTATCTATTTTGCTGGCCATAAAAAAGATCCCTGATTGCAACTTTGCCCTCATTACTGCCGACCCTAGGCCCCTATATGGCGTTTTGACAAATCCAGTATTGTCTACCCATAATTCTCAAGACTCGGGGGTGTATGGGAGTCAATGTTGCATTACCCTGTAAAAGATTTTATTGCCAAATTATTTTGCAGTCTTTCTTTAAATAGATAATGCAATAGACAACGTACATGAGCAAGACAGTTTTTACTGCTAACTAAATTGACATAAAACTAAATTGTCAACGAAATTGACATTTCAAACTCAACTGACAGTCCATATGAGTTGTCCCGACTAAATGAAGAACACATTTACTCCAAAACAAAATGAGCAAAGTGCAGCACTATTTACACTAAAGAATTTAATATACCGGCCAATGACCCTTCATCAGCGACTTGGAATATTCCTTTTAGAATAAAGTTTCTAGAACAATCCAAAGCTTTTATTGTTCTTATTATCTGGTGAAATATGTTTATTGTTTGGCCCTTTTGCAGTGGCCTGAAAAAGTTTGTCGGAAACTTGTGTTCTTCGGTTGTTAAGGGGAGATGGAGATTTAAATTTTATACTAATATTACAATTACTATTTTACAATTCTTTCGATATTTTCGGTACTCGAACTGAACTTCGTTTGGAAATTCAAATCAATTTTAAACTGGAATCCGACTCTTTTCACCAATATTAATATAACTAATTGTGAAGTTGATAAAGCTAAGCTAGAATGAATCATGTTTAGTTGTCTCTTCGCCACTGTTGGCTCGTTTTGACGCTTTCTGAGGCTACATAATGACTCCAGACTTTCCCGCTCTCATACCTGCCACTACAACTCCTGTAAACCAGGATCAGCAGTGGTACGCATTATGACACCGAGCAGTGAAGCTCGGCGAGTCTTAGGGAAAACTTAGTTTGTCATTATTCCGCAAGGAAATTAATCAATTAGAAAGATAGGGAGAAGTTGGAAATATTAATTGTCCACCTAATGACTAGTATATGAATTTTTTTATTCTTTATTTTAATAAAGAATAGAAAATAGATACTGGTTTGCTAATAATGATATTTCATGACATGTAGTCCAACAAGTTTTGTTAGATTTTGAGATCGTTACTACATAACTAGACTCAGTTAAGATACAAATTATTATATTGATCAATTCAATGTTTTATTTATTTATTTACATTTTGTACACATGGTATACAGGCGGACTTAATTCCAGGGGCATTCTCTTCCAGTTTTTACTCCCAAGCTATGATATATTTTAGCTATCAAGGATCTTTACTAAATATAGAAGTTTGCCCCTAGTGTTACTATCCTGAAAGTCTACCCTGGCCATTCACGGTTTAAAAGATAATGGTTTAGCCTATAGCGACATATCAATGGTGTCTTATCGATCAGCCAGCTCGGCCAAGGCCGCTGCATTGTGCGAACGTTTTCGTGACAGCTATAGAGTTCCGACCTAGAATCCGTTGGGGCTTGTACGTCGCTTTTGTATGAAATATGGCGTTTCATATTCATTTGAAAAGCAATTAACTTTTGCTCGCAACTATACTCAGCGTTGAAGTATTCTTTTGTAGCAATAGCTATATATTCAGGTATAAACGTCTTACACTTCATATATTAGCAAGTTAATAAATTATATCTATGAGGAAAATCAAGACAACGTTATTCGTAAAAATTATTAACATTATTTATTTTTTAAATTATTGGTTGTGGAACGGACTGTCGACAAATATATATCTACCTGTTCATACCGAAGAGGACACTCCTTACTTTTTTAAAATCATGGTGAAGGAAAACATCGTGAGAAAACCTACGTACCTACATAGTATTCTAGAAGAATTTTGAGAGTATGTGAAGTCTACCAAACTGCACTAGGCCAGTGTGGTGGACTGAGGCCTAATCCCTCTCAGTAGTAAAGGAGGCGCATGCTCAGCAATGGGACAGTATATAATACAGGGCTGATATTATATTATATACATTATTTAATTTTCAACGTTTTTATAAAAGAAGTTTACTTCAATAGGATAACCTTTTTTTGTCTTTAATTGCATTAATGGTATTATCGATATTTATAGACAGCGATGATCAATTGTTATGAGCTGACCCAATTGCTCTTTTTATTAAAAACGTCACTACTTTTTACACGCATACCCCTTAACCAAAAGGTGTTTCTTCCCTTCACCAAAATTGAAATAAGGTCGGATTCAGTTTGCGTAGCAATGGAAATAATAGAATTGTTTCTAACTACCATCAAAGGGACATTTCTTGGTAACTCGTCGCCAATTCAGTTAATATTGTTTGTAATTTTGAATATTTCAGTAAATATGTACCCTGAAATGTATTCAGTTTTCTTGTTGATTCTCTTATGCTATACCAAGATCACGCTTTGCATATCGTTATTTTAGATTTCCAAACGCGATGCAGACATTCGTGTTTGAATTGCATTTCGAATTTTATTTGTTACATTAAATTTGGTTTTCGTAGAAATGTAATACGTAGTTTTATCACTTTGTATTGAAGTGAGTAAAATGTTCAAATAATTTATTGCTACTGAAGCGATTTTGGTTAAAATAAAATCTTTCCTTTCTTTACTAGAAGTTCTTTCACAAAGATTATCACCAACCAACCGACTAATATAAGAGTCAATATCTGATGATAAGTGGAATGGAGTCCAATAATGTTGACTGTTGAGAGATGATTACCCCTCGGCAGTCGAAACAATTATGTTGGCCTTTGTACCCGGATATACACAGGCTGATCCCGGAACGCGACACACTTACGTGGGCCACCATTGTGAGTTTTAACACCTGGTGTACGGTGGTGACTATCCGGGCGCATATAAAATATATTTTACTCCAACGAGATCTAAAATCTCTAACGTTAAAAATGAAAAAATAAAACAGGAAAGCATTGATGAAAGGTCGGTTATTTAAGTGGGAGGGGTAAATTGATCGGCCAGTCCTAATGGCTTAGGGTAATAGGCGAATGAATCTGATTACTCTGAGAGTGGGAAAGTAAGTGAACGGACACTTTGTCTCGTCCCGATTGCTATTGGATCGCTGAGTACATTTTTATTGGCTATTTTTAATTTTAATTAAAATTCTTGCTTTTGCTTTGACCTTGTGTTTGGTGAATTACTTGAAGCTTAAAAAGGGAAAAGTGGTATTCCTGCAGTAAAATTAGAAGTTGGCATGTTTGATTATATTCGTTCAGGTTGATTAAATTGTTTAGAATTAATGTATTCTTACTAAGAATATTTAGGATGAACAAGAAAGAAAAAAAATTGTATAATTTTGAACTTAAAAGACTTGATGTCGATACGTAATAAAATCATATATGAGATAGTTAAAAAGAAATATAAATGACAGGATGACAGATCATATTTATTATTTTTTAACGACAATTTTGATGATAGAAATTAGCCCGAAAATTACTAATTATGATCCAAATATATTTAAAACGTTCAATGATACTATTAAGAAGATCAAAACGAATAACTATGAGGTATCTTCATTCGAAGACAAAGAGGTAAATGCACAAAAAGTTAAGATAAAAACAGTAAATGAATTTATAAGTGCTGCTACTGTTAATAAAATATCTATAAATATTGACCAAAGAGCGCTTAGAGAAACTAAATATTGGTTTCTCGAATGGTACGAATACTTTTTTGGGAATTCACAAGAAAATAAGATTCAAGTAGATCCTCGTAAAAAAAGTGAGTACATTTATTCATCTCCGTCATTTAACATTAGTGATTAAATTTGCTATTTAAACTAGATAAATACATGAAAAAAATGTACGAAATAAATGCTTTATTTTTATTAGACACCGATTCCAAAATTGGTAACCAGTATATAGGTAATGTTAAATTATTTTATTATTGATTTTTAGTGGTTCTTGAAGGCGGTATAATTATTTGTAATTTTTTTTCTTGTCACCAGATATTATATCTCCAAAAACATCTAAAGTGATATCGTCAACCACCTACAAGTCTCAGAATACAAATGATTTTGTACAAGGAGTTCTTTTGATTCTATTTACAATGTTTATGGCGACTGCAATGGTGCTTATGTATGTTTTAGTAACGTAAGTGTTATACCTAAGGTTTAAATTTGAATACTTTTGATAGCTATAATATGATCTAATGATTATTATGATGATTTACGTTAAGGTAGAAGCATTCAGATTTTACCATTAATGTGACAAATAATTCTGTACACTTACTTAAACTCAGATATCCTAGAGCAGGGATGGCGAAGCAATGGCACGCGTGCCAGTGGTAGCACGTGACAAAATACTTCGGGCACGCGAGTAATATGCTAAACATTGTACATATCTCTTTCTTTGAGCTTCACTGCGCATGAAGGTATAGATGGTATGGTAGGATATATTTTTTATCCGCTCGAATAGCGAATTCCGTACAAAAGGTGTTTACCCGCTATTGTGGCCCACGTAAGTGTGTCGCGTTCCGGGATCAGCCTGTGTATATCCGGTTCCTATAAGCCGGCATAAATCTGTCGACTGTCGTCTAATCACGTCTCGTTCTATTTTATTGGACCCCAATCCTTACCATTAGGTGCAGTGAAGCTAATTTGCCGAACCCCGATAAAAAAATAAAAAAAACATAGTTCATTACAGAAGCTTCTAAAAAGGGCAATAAGGATTTAAAAAACCGGTCTTGGATGGCACGTTAATAATTAAAGGATCGTCATGCCTTTTCTAGAGCATGTGTAGTTTCGGTTGAAAAATCATCGAAATAAGGGTCATCTTGTAGAATACAAAAGGAAACATATTTAATTGGTTTTTAGTATATTTTATTGGATCACAGTCATACGCTTTAATATAGAATTCAGATATTTCAGACTTTGCGAATTTAATTTCACAAAATTTAGTTCACTAAATCCAATTCCGAACTAAACAATTATAATTTGGACTCAAACAGTTCGCAAATATAATGTGTGTTAATGGATAAGATGATGCGAAATTGCTTCTCCCAACTGCTGTAAGCTTTGAATGCAAGTTCCTACTTAGCAAGAAAACAACTACGAAGTAGGAACAAGCGCCTTTGTAAACAACAAACTTCTCTTTCTTGTCAGTGTCTTTACGTTCGAGATTAGGCGTGTTGGAATCGATTAAATATCATTCTTAGAGGTCATTAAATCGATTTTGTAATCGATAATTTGATTATCTTATAGTGCTTAGAACCGTTGTTTGCGAGTAGAGGACACGACAAAAGGCCACAAATATTTGTTTAATGCGAGTTGTTGAGGATTATAGAAAAGAATAACCAGTTATGAACAAAATATTTGTTTGTTATAAACAGTTTAGAAACGAACACATATGCGGCTAAATATACTATTCAAAAATAATATTACTCTATCATTGTCATTTTAAAATCGATACAGTAATACTCGCATCAAAAATCGATTCATCAAGGACATTTCACATCACTAGCAATTTTTTACAGGCCAGCTGTTAAAAAGTTGCTCGAAGACGGCGGGTGGGCAATTCTGATTCCGGCGTTGTAAGATTTTTTTCTAGTTTTCTTACGTTTTATTCTTAGCTCGTAAATTCTGCTGCACTTTTTAATTTCAACTTCAATATTGTTTTCAGAATGCTGTGCGCCCTATATTGCGGTGTAGTGTGTGCGAATCCAAGACAATCGTCTTGCGCCTTAATTTTCTTGTACTTTGAGGTATTTTTTTAAACTCCTTGCTTTTGTCTTGCAGGTAATTATGAATTTTAGAATATCTTGACGATAGAGTATATTTTCGTTTAATTTTTAATATAAGTTTAAACAAAAAAAAAAAAATTATAAAGAGTAATTATTAGAAAAACACAATATAACTTTGCCTCACCCGGGGGTTGATACGAAGACCTCAGCACCGCTGTCCTACAGTAATACAACTACGCCACAGAGACAGTAAAATTGAATATTTTCAGGTTTTCACGTCGAGTGCGATTTTGTCACAAATAACATCACAGTGGAGTACATATAACATTTACTATGGCGTTATAGCATCGACGATAGTTGTGTTTGTTTGTCTTCTATTGGCCTATACTGATGTGAGTTTTACACACACACACACACACACACACCCACACATAAGCATTTACCCCCAAAGGAGTATGCGGAGGCGCAACCAGGGCACCCACTTTTAACCAAGTGTGCTCCGTCCTATGATGGGCGAGTCTATCGTCATACCGGGCACAAATTCCAGACCCCGAGCATAAACTGAGCAGAAAAACCTAAATATCACTTTGCCTCACCCGGGATTTGAACCCAGTACCTCAGAGCGCTGCCGTACCGTGCATGAAGTACAACTACGCCACCAATAAATCATGATGATGATGATGATGATGTGAGATTTGACATACATAGTTGCAAAGAATTAAATGGCAAGGCGAGCAAATTGCTCGTCTGATGGTAAAAAAGAAAAGTGTCTATTAGGCGTCGCGTGAATGCTGTCGACTTATAATATCAGCCCTATATTATATACTTGCCCACTGCTGAGCACGGGCCTTCTCTAGTACTGAGAGGGATTAGGCCTTAGTCCACCACGCTGGCCTAGTGCGGGTTGGTGAACTTCACACACCTTTAAAATTCCTATAGAGAACTTCTCAGATGTGCAGGTTTCCTCACAATGTTTTCCTTCACCGTTAAAGCGAACGATAAATTCACAAAGAATACACACATGATTTTAGAAAAGACAGAGGTGTGTGCCCTTGGGATTTGAACCTGCGGATATTCGTCTTGGCAGTCCGTTCCACACCCAACTAGGCTATCGCCGCTTCCTCTCGACTTATTGCCAAGAAATAATTTGAGCCGTATTTAGTGCAAGCTAAGACGCTTTCAGTTTGAAATCAGCATCTTAAGATCGTCGCTATTAAATAAACTGATATTAGCAACATCTCAAACAATATAGATACAGCGTATTATGGCGGATTTTGACAGCTGGATTTAATTTATTAATAAAAAACGTGTTGACATAACAGCTCAATTTTTTTTTTATTAATTACGGCAAAGGCATCCCACTGCACTTGATGGTAAGTGGAGCGGGGTCCAATAGAAGTCGACTGACGAGAGATGATTATTTATTACCTCTTGGCAGTCGACACAATTATGCCGGCCTGTTGCAACCGGATATACACAGATTGATCCCAGAACGCGACTTACGTGGGTCACTATAGCGGGTTTTATATTTTATGTACGGTGGTCCCTATCCAGGGTGAGACAAGGATCCTACCACAACTTAATGACAAAAATCATTTGCAGTTCAACTTGTCTAGTTGGATTTTACACGTGATTGTTATTGGAAGTACGTTCGTCGCAATTGCCGTCATAGCGTTGGTGGTGTTTCAAGTAACTCATACTTGTATAGAGCACACGTCACTAACTAATCTGGTTATTGGAACATTGATTCATGTTGAAGTAAGTATTTAGTTTAAAAGATTTTACATGTGTAGTGTGCGTGTGTGTGTCGCGAAGGGTCCATAACTCGAATCCTGTCGGTTTTCCTATTGTAGCTTATGTAAAATATAATTAACAATAGAACGACTTGTACTTAGACCGCACTTATGCATATTAGCATTTATGTATATTTTGTGTTTAATTATCTTAGGGAAAAGTTAACCTGCGCCACTGATGTGTACTAATATAATTGCGAAAGTGATTAATTCTTACGCTTGTAAAGTTGTCACTCAAGCGATTTTTATTAAATTGCGTACAGTTCTTTGAACCCATAAGGATTTATTTCTTTGTGCCTTAAACCAAATTAGTTATTACCTCTTAAGAAAATAGATGCACAAAATTATACCTTTGTCCTTTCTTTCTATCATTGTTTCATTTTATAATTACATGCTACGCAGTTAATTTAAGAAAAATGACAAAATAAAACTACGCATTACCGAAAATTATATTTACACACGCATAATTTACGAAAATGCGCCCAAATACTGTAGCCATAAATAATTTTTTGCCTTGTTAAATTTTGTAATGCAAACTTGTGTTAAGTAATCCACATGTTTAGTGCTTATTTATTCGCCCGTCGTCGCAAGCTGCGACAAGGGCGTAGTTTTTGGAAGGTATTTTTTGCCTAACTGCCTGTAACTTTAAATATAAATTTTGTATATTGTAAAAGTTTAAGTTCGTAACGATCAAACAGTTTGATGGAGAAAATTTAAAATCGAAACATGTTTTCGACTTGTAACATGTTGGGTTTTTAAATGTTGTTAATTTTTATATATTTTTATGGAGTTTAAAGGAAAAAGAAACACACTCTCACACAATCGCGTTTTTTTCTCATCAAGCAATTGAAAATTATACATAATATTTAATTAAATTATTAATGGTATCCCAAGGTACAGGCATAGTCTAATTTGGGTATCCCTGCTAATTACTTTAGTATTGTTTTTAGTAATTTGTTTTGTTAAACCACTGTCAAAATAACAACATTATCATTTTGTAAACATTTATTAAAATTTATATTCGTTTTTTTTTCAGATGCTTATAATACATCTTCAGTTAATTCTGAGCGGCGAATCGTTGAAATTGAATGAGACTGATTACTCTTTGGGTGCTTTTTTACTGTACATTTCCATCATCATTATCCCTTTGAAGATTGTTCTTGGTATCGCTTTAAAATTAACTCATGAAGAGAGATATTACTAACATCTTGAATACGAGTGTTACTTTCTTGTTTGGATGTGACTTACGAATCTAAAGTATTGCATTTAGAACTCAACGAATAAATTATCAGGTCCTATAATTTGAATATGTAAGTTTTAAAGCCCTTTGGTGTAAAGGATTTTCGACTGTAACGCTTAATATTTAATATTTATATTAAGTAGTATACGCAGTAAGTGTTGATGAATCAAAGTGGTCAATTAACTATCGATGATGTTTTTTATATATTGGAAAATTTTTCCTGTTGGAATTGTAATAGGGCATTAAATTGAGACCAAAGCGTTTGACCTAGAATTATTATATACTTACTAACATATATTCAAACAAAGTTAATAATGAGGTCACATACAAATTTACTATAATAGGTTTTAAGCCTATTTCAATTGACACAAAATATATTTTGACATTGTCATTTTGCAATACAAGAGTTGAAGCAATATTTATTTATATTTATTATTTGTATATTATTGATGCACGGTCTAAAAATTGAATTTATTTTAAATCAACGAATTTTTAAATAACAAATGTGAATTATTTGTTGGAAATCATGTTAAATAATATTTGATGTCCTAATGAATGTTACAAAATTAAATATTACAAAACGAATTGAAGATATTGAAAGAGGCAATGATGCAGCAGATAAAGGCGACGCAGAAGACAATATATCTAAAATTGACATTGAAAGTATTGAATCAGATGCTTTTAAAACATTCAAGGACGAAGGTGAAGGTAGCAATCAGACAGCCATTGAATTGGTTGATATTAATGAAGCAAGAAATAATAAGCATTGCAAAGGAAACGTTACTGGAGAAAGACCAGCCAATATTAATGTTATTTGGGTACAATATCAAGGTAAATATAAAATTAACCGATTATTTAATATAAGATCTTATTGCTTAGTAAATACAGTTCAGCATTTTTATAAGTGAGATTCATTTATGTGATAATAATTATGTGACGAAGATCAAAACACCTCTTGACGTTAATCCTTCAAACCTACTCGTATAAGTTAAGCCAAATTATTCTTCCAATATATTTAATACAGTTTTACCTCGGCTTTACATTGGGACAGGATATAAGCTGTTGGAAGAAGAAAATGTGACAATGGAAGAGAGTAATTTTTTGGAAATAAGGAATTCGAATTGTGCCCGTTAAATAGCAATAGATTCTTCCCTGAGCGATTATATTATATAGGTCCTAATATAGCTGGTGAAACATAGGTGTGATAACAAACCAGCTTAACCTTGAAAAAGGCAAAAGGTTTGGTGATGTGTACATATGTACTATCTTAATTCTAGATCTGCATGGTCTTACGATTCTCTGCTTTTCAGTTGGAGGAGGTAGACAAATACCAGAGGGCGGTGGGGCACCTTTAAACTACGACCCTCGCACAAGAAACCAATTCGTGAAGGTGGTTTTCATCTTAGTGTTTCTCATGTTGTGTTGCACCGCTGCCTTCACTATGATAGTCTTTAATTCGTGAGTTTCAACTATATTTATTTCTTAATAGTGATATTATAGTCGATACACATTGAATGGATTACTGCGTGTTGGGATTTTTTTACATGTAAGAGTATCTAAATTTAAACGTAAATATCAACAAACTAAAGTCATATGAATTATTAACGGCGAAGGAAAACACCGTGAGGAAACCTGCACATCCGAGAAGTTCTCTATAGGAATTTCGAAGGTGTGTGAAGTCTACCAATCCGCACTAGGCCAGCGTGGTGGACTAAGGCCTAATCCCTGTCAGTAGTAGAGGAGGCCCGTGCTCAGCAGTGGGCAAGTATAATATACAGGGCTGATATTATTATTATTATTAAAGTCATATGACGCGTTCGAAAAACTTTCAGACATGGCTAAAGTTCATGTAGAGAAGAGCAGAAAAATAATTTGTCGTAATATGTGTTAAAATATATTAAGTTCGAGGGTCGAATTTCGACCACTGGTTATAATTATTATATTTGGAAAGTGTCTCCCAGCAGGTGCAGTGTAGTCGCCTAACCGTGTCGATGTGGGCTTCCGAAAATAAAAAAAATAAATCAAATCTAACCAAATCTTTATGTTTGCAGACCTCAACTGAAAGAAACATTTTTAGAAAAAGGGTTCTTATTTGCGATATGTGCTATGTAAGTATTTCGTTTTTATTAACTGAAAGACAGGCGAGGTAGCCGCTTGCCTGACGGTAAGCGATACGACCACTATACAGAACTTCAAATTAAAATTACTGCGTGGTATTTCACTGCGTTCGTCACCCTAAAACAGGATGTTAAGTGTCATAATGCCCGGTGGCTACAAGGGCGTTGCTAAAGGGGGGCAAGGAGGCAGCTGCCCCCCTAGAGATCCTAAAAAAGTTGCCAAATGTAAAGCAACCAAAGACCTCAGTCTTTGGCTCGATTTGCGTGATCGATCATTCCCATACGTCGAAACTCGATTGAGTTAACCGATTTCATTCCTAATATTCCAGACGCTAAATAACGTTCTGCTCTATGTTATTATTAAAGCGGGAGAGAGGTAGTGGGAGAAGAACTTGTGCTGTCGACATTACCAAATCATACTTTTCTCATTCTCAATATCAACTTGCCCGCCCGCCCTACCCGGGCCATCGACTGGCGACGCCTTTGTCTGGCTATAATGTCCTTCAAATCAGAACACAACAGTGCATGCACATTGCTGTTTGCCGGTAGAAATAACGATGGTACTGTGGCGGTTATATGCGACTATTTAATTGTATACCCAGCCAACCCCTCACATACGCAAGTCTTACCACTAGCCTACTCTTCTCTTCCTCAGGGTACTATTGGTTGGCTTGAATTATTCAATGGTATGCTCTCCGTGTACGCGGCAAATGCCATGCAACTTAATATGCCTGTTATTAGCGGTAAGTTCTATTTAAATCTTAATAATATGTTGAAAATAAGGACGCATACAAATGAGGCGCCTACTCAATTTATAAGAGCAAATTGTCATCTATGCAGTATTGAATATGTCTAGTGTGTAGGCTCGCTCTCTTTGGGTATGCCAGCCACTGCGTTCGCTAATTTAGTCCTAATCACTGTTCATATTTTACTTGAAATAAATTGTTATTTACATAGTAATAAAGTTTAGATTCTTAATCATTATGATAAATGCGAAATGTGATGTTTGGAGGTTTCTTAAAAGATAACATGGAAACCGCTGAACGGATTTGGATGAAATTTAACTTAAGGGCTTTCATCATTGACAATATATAGTGGTATTTTTATTCTAAAGAGATTTTTTACTCACAGCCGCGACACGATAGACTATACTTCTTTTTTAACTTTTTAATCGCCCATGTCTGAGTTACCACAGTACCTAATGGTTAGTGGAGTGAGTTTCATATTGAATATTGATTAACAAGAGACTATAATCTTTCGCCAATCAATGCAATTATGCCGGCCTGTTCGAAATTGGGTTCAGGCTGATCCCGGACCGCGATATTTACGTACTATAGCATGTTGTTTTAGAAAGAAAGGTTTTCTTTAAAACCTACTGTAGAATTCAGACACATCGGCGCAATCTGGTTGAGGTATTGTAACATAGGCCATTGTGAAGTGAAAATAGAAGCTATTAAATCATATTTTCGTCCAGGTTGTCGGCATGAGCCTAATATGCGCGTTCATAACTGTTCGCTACGACACACGCATTGTGTTCTATGCAGTGGTGGCCACTGGCGTTGTTGTCTTCGTCTGTATACTGCTCGCCTGTTCTAAGGTAAGTTTATGATTATTTCACATATACTGATCGTTGTCTTCGGATTTATCTCGAGAACAAACTAACTGATACCTTTGGATCGATAGCAAAAATTGATCAATCAGAATTCAGTTTTATGACACGCTTACTGTTTATTTTTATTGTGAGTTTTTTTTGGTATATGTACGTGCTCGGCAAAGTTACCCCACTGAACCTGATGGTAAGTGGTGTGGGCTAATAGAATGTCCAGAGAAGATTACCCCTCGGCAGTCGACATAATTATGCCGGCCTGTTGGAACCGGATATATACAGGCTGTTAATTATTTAATTTACCATCAATCCGAAGATAGATATTGGTATCGTTCATTCAAATATGTGAACATTTGTAAATCCTTTAATGTGATTCAATTTAATAAAAGTAGTTCTCTCTTGGGTTGTTTATTTTTAACACGCTAATTACTTTACTATCCTTTCCAGTTTGACTTCACTCAGTGGATGTTGTACGTGATCGTGATATCGGTGGCCTTTTGCGTGATAGCAACGATAGCGTCTCTCTCTATGGCCCTCACCGGCACGTACCTGAGCCTTGCCCATCTCATCATACTGTTGATCGGAACGATTATTAATGTTGTGGTAAGTTCTAGAACAGAAAAAGTGATGGCCTAGTTGGGACTGGAATAGACTGCCGTTACGAATGTCCGCTAGTTCAAAACCCAAGGGATCTTCTGAGTTTTGAGTGTTATAGCTTGCTACCTGAGAAGCTTTGAGAAGAATTTTGAAGGCATTTAGTCTACCAATCTGCGCTAAGCCAGCGTGGTGGACTAAGGTCTTATCCCTCTCAGCATTAGATGAAGCCCGTGCCCAGTTGTAGGGCAGTGTTATTTATTATTAAGTGCTAGAATCGAATGCAAGACTGCGCTGTTGCTAGGATGTTTATATTCCTCCGAATAGCGACCATTGTACATGAGATATAAAGCCGCCATCGTGGCCCATGTAAGTGTGTCGCGTTCCGAGATCAGCCTGTGTATATCCGGTTCCAACAGGCCGGCGTATGTGTCGACTGCCGAGGAGTAATCATCTCCGGTCAGTCGACATTCTATTGGACCCCACTCCACTTACCATCAGGTGCAGCAGGGTCACTACCGAGTATGTATAAAAAAAAATGTGGTTCAGAATGAGTATCTTGATAATATATCATTATTTTTTCCAGTTTATTATAATCGAGTTGCAGACGATCCTGGGTGGCAGGGCAATTGAGTTGAGTGAAGACGACTATGCCCTTGGCGCATATCTCCTGTACACCTCTATAATGGATGTGTTCCTCAAAATGGTTCAGATTATGGGCATTATAGACGATTAGGGACGTTTGACGTGACATGTATTATATGCGTATTTTTTATTATATTGTATTTATCTATGAATGTGTTTTATTCTTACATCTGGAAAGGATGCGCCATGTGCTCATTCTTATTAATAAAAAGATCTGTCATTTTCAATGTAACTACTAAGTAGCAAAGTGACCTCTCTGCACCTGATGGTAAATGGAGTGGGGTCCAGTAGAATGTCGACTGACGAGAGATGATAAACCCTCGGTAGTCGACACAATTATGCCGGCCTGTTCGAATCGAATACACAGGCTGATCCCGGAACGCGACACACTTACGTGGGCCACTGTGGCGGGTTTTAACACCTTATGCGTGGTGGTTGCTATCCGGGTGGATATAGAATATATCCTACCATCAGCAAATAAAAAGTGCAATACACACACCGTTTTGTGTCGTAAACGCACCCATACATAAATCTGTAACGCTGTGTTGTGTTCTGTATTTTACGCAATACTTTTTACTATTATGTTATATAATAGTAAAAAGTAGTGCGTAAAACACAGAACGTTTTGTTTTGCGTGCCACTGCTGATCCTGGCTTACAGGAGTTGTAGTGGTGGGTGTGAGGGCGGGAAACTCTCATTATTATGTTATATAAACATCTATATATATAAAAATGAATCCCTATTTCCCTTGGTCACGCCATCACGCGTGAACGGCTGGACCGATTTCACTATTTTTTTTGTTGTGTTATTGTCAGGAAGGTTCTTATGTAAGAAAAAATTGCGCAGAAAATTAGAAAATTTAAGAAAACTTAAAAAAATATTAATTTTACATAATTGTCTGTGGTTTGAAATAACTGTCAGGGATCGACAGAATGCGCGCGTGCATACATAGTTAAGACAGGACAACGTCTGTCGGGTCAGCTAGTAATATAAAAACACAATACAATCAAATTCCCATTAGCAAACAAGAAAAGTGATTATAAAGCTGCGCCAAGGAGCGCCCTAATCATTTTCGCTTAAGTCGCGTATGACAAAGTGGCCGGTGGCTCGGTCGCCTTCGCAACGGATTCAATTTCCTCGAACATATTTCAAATGCGACGCATATTTCGCTTCAACTATAACTTTTGCGTTTTCGAATTTATGAAGTTCGAAACGCGGGTTTTGTTTGCGCGGCACATAAATTATCTGAACTTGATATTAACGTTTCTGTTATTTATTTTGTTTGGGTATATTGTAAGATATTACTGTCCTATATATTTTTTGCAGTTAAAAATGATGTTATTAATATTATAAATGCGAAAGTTAGGGAAATTATTTGGATATTGTTTAGAAGTAAACGCAAAAAAACTGAAGGGATATCTTCGATTAACACATAGACTACTTTAAGCTGGTAATATGCTACAAGAAGAAAAAAAGATTTTTTTTTAATTTTTGGTGCTGGCTTTGTATTATTAGCACAATGAGTCGCTACAGAGTTTTAGGGACTTTAATTAAAGTGTGAAAGATTTTAAACGCGAGTGAAGCCTTGCTTCACACTCAGTATTTGTTAGTATGACTGTCCTACATTTATAGTATGTTATTTAAATGTACTTATTTATCAAATAAGTGAAACAAATATAAAAGAATAAATTATTAATTATGGCTTCACTTATTCGCATCTATTAGTTTAAAGAAGAGCTTCCACGCATCGCGATGAGTTAGTACTAGTTGTACTAGTTTTTATGTAGCGTAAGCCGGTAATAAAGCGAGTGGATGCCCTGATGAGTAATGTATGTGAGTGAGTGAATCAATGCCTTTGGCATTAAGTCCGCTCATATACTTCTCTATATATAAAGTGTATAAATAAATTAATATTAAGGTAACGGATGGTAGTCAGTGTTTACTGATATCGACTACCACCCGTTACCTTCCGAACCTATTCGATTTGCGAAATGATATTTTATCGACAATCATTTATCATTTTCTATTGGAAACGTTTGTCAATGAATTTAGAGTCGCCATTTTTATTTCGATGCGGGCTGCTAACTACCAAATAATGGGGTCACTAACTGCATTTTACAATTGTGTATTTTTATATTGGGAGTGACTAATGTAACATCGTAATGTAAATTGGCTGCCATTTTGTTGGAATGAAAAAAATGGGCCCCGTGTTCACGATTTTTTTTTGTAAAGGTATGAATAATATTTAAATTGTGTCGAAATAAATATATCGGTCAATTGGCTACCGCCTGAGTTGGTGCTTTGTGCTCGGTTGCGGCTTTATAAATGATTGTTGGCCAATTTAGTACCTTCAATAACATCTTAGCCAATTTACATTACACTAGTGATCACCTAGATCGAAATTCGACTGCAATGAATTATTTTCTTACATTTTAATGTTTCTGCCTCTATATTATCTCCTTCGTGCTCGAAATGTGCCTAAAAAGGAGTACTACATTTTTATTGAAGTATTAATAATATATAGAATACTTTTATCTAACACTTTACAGCGTCTGATCCTCCGTGAAGGTTAGCTCTAAGTAAGCCGCCGACTTCACTTAGCGATTAACTAAGTGGTTTTTGCGTTGACCTTACTTTCAAGTATGTAAGGGCAGGTTTAAAAAGAGGAGTCTCTGTTGCCTAATAAGTTGATTGTGAAGCCAGCAATCATGGATATAGAAATATTTACATTATTTACTACAGAAACTGAAATAATTGTGTGATCCAAAATATTTATTTTAAATTTGGATGTGAAGCCGCAAATCACTTATTTTAATTGATATTTTTATGTTGGCCCAATATTTGCAAATACGTGACAATTAACAGTACGATGGGTATATTTACAAGTTACTTTATATCGTATTCTGTTGATGTTAGCGTTTATATTCCGTTGGTGATGTTTTGTAGCTATATCAGCGGTTCTTTCATTTCCTTTGTGTCACAGTACTCGTTTAAATCGAAACATATCAATGGAATTTAAATCGGTTTCTCCACCACGATTACGAAGCCGTCTGATAAATAAACCACGAGTTCTCTTCCTTATGTTCACATGCAATTGAAATCTTGTCTATGTTGGTGTTGCTTAACAATCGTTCTTTTTTTATCAATTTAAAGCCAATATTTGTAAAATGTTTGAATGTGACAAGTGAAGACAGTAATTATTGAACGGATTTGGTTGAAATTTGGAACATAACTGGTGGTAGGTCTAACATATGTGAAAGTCCGTCTGGGTAGGTACCACCGCAATGTCTATTTCTGCCGCCAAGCAGCAGTGTGTAGTCACTGCTCTGTTCCGGTTTGAAAAACATTGTAGCTAGTGAACTACTGGATATAATAAGATTTAACATTTCATGTCTCAGGATGGGGAGCGCAGTGGAATACCAAACAATACTTTGTAATTCAAGGCGTTGGCTGGTGTTCCCACTGTTCATGGGCGGTCGTATCGCTTACCATCAGGCCAACGGCAAGTTCATTTCGTCATTCAAAGCATATAAAAAAATATATGTTCTGGTTTAACATGAATATTATAGGCTATTTTCTACTCTGCGGATTTTTTTTAATATAGGTGAAGCCGCAAGCAACACCTACTTATTAGTAAGTCTTAAAGGTAACGCTTATAGCAAAAAAAGTCAACATTAATATTTCAATGCTATGCCCACAGTTGCATCTGCCGTTTTATTATCTTATAAATTCATCCGCGTTTCAAAATATCCGAATACGTAGAAAATCCGCCTCTAGAAATGTTAACAAGTCAACGAACAAAACAAATCTGTGGGGTTTCTTTTTATCTGTTTCCCCGCTCCGGGCTTCGGGTTACCTATTTGAAAAATTGATTACGTTGGAATATCGTGTTCGGATATAACTTGATGCAACTTCACTATTTTTATGAGAATTGTGTAAAGTGTTCTATTTAAATTCCTTTTTCCATTACAAATATTAAATTAATTGCATGTTTCAGGTTATATGTATATTTAAATTGTTTCTGACCACATTTACAACAAGAAGAATTAGTAATTATTTTTATGTTTACGCGATCATTAGACAACGCAATGAAATTATTTTTAGTTATTGCTTTTTTTAATATTTCTCCCCACGTTTCGAAGGTTTTGCAGCGTTGGTGCTGATTGAGGTGTTTTATTATATGCCAGTGATATCGCTGCACCTGATGGTCAGTGAGGTCCAATAGAATGTCAACTGACGAGAGATGGTTACCCCTCGACAGCCGACTCAATTACGCCGGCCTGTTGGTGCCGGGTGTTTGGCGTCCGAAAAAGCAAAGTTACAATATCTACCTACATGTTATAATTATAGAATTTCTTTTTATTTAAGTATTTAAACACTTGAAATATTAAAGTGGTGACTTGTTGCTTTATTGAAGTATCTCTATAGATATAATTTTGTAATGGGATTTTCAGAACAAAGAACTAGAAGTTAAGCTGAAATAATAAACATTATTGGTTTAATATCCATCCTTAATTGCACATTTATGACACAAGATCTGTCTAAATAGTAAAAATTGCATACTAATTTGTTTACTCTTTTCTATTGAGAAATAGTAAATGTGCTGCTTTCAGACGAAGGGCAGGACGTATTAAAAAATGCACAACCATTCAGAGGCTCACGTATCAAAGACCCTGTATAGAGTTCTACTATTGGGGTTCAGTGGGAAAATCTATTCTTACTCATACTTACACGAATAACATAGCTTAGTTCACACTTTTTAACACAAGTATGGTAAAAGTATGCGAAAAAAATGTTATGTTGGAGTCACTGTCCTTCCAACCTAGATGTCATCTACATGCCACTTAAGTCGAGTCCTGACTAATTTTATGTCGTCATAGTGAGTAAAACCTGTGGTGGTCAGCTTCTGCGCCCGTGAGACGGTCCGGGAGGTCGAGAATGCTTCCGAATTTGCCGGACCTATCTCCGCACCATGGCGGTACTTTGTGCATCTCTTCTGGGGTTAAGGCACTTCCTTCAGCATCCTTTGTCGAAAGTCGCGCATTCCCCACTAAGCGGTTACGACTCCCCATACTTTGGTGAAATTCTTTAATGCGCCTATACTATAGAGCTTACAGACCTTCTCTAATACTAAGAAGATTTACGCTGGCGTAATGCTGGTTGGCAGGTTACACCTTTGAACTTCTAATGGAGTATTACGGGTATGGCTTTCCTTACGATGTTTTCCTTCCCTGTTATTAGGAGAGAGATAAGTTAAAAAGTCAAGGACAGAGTATGAAAACACAACAAATAATGTTTTGGGAAGAGTTTTGGTGTTTGAACGTATATAAATTAAACAGCTTTTGCTCGCGGCTTCGCCCGCGTGAAGGAGTTATCCGGGATAAAAATTTTTTTCGACTTGCTTAATATGTATTGTTATATTATGACCAAAATACATAAAACCATTATAAATTATAGCCTATGTATTATTCTGAAGTAAAAGCAATATTACTGTAAAGTTTCATCTAAATCCGTTCAGTAGTTATTTCGCGAAAAAGGAACAAACATACATACATCCATTCTCACAAACTTTCGCATTTATATTAAATAGGATTGTAAAATACAAAGTATACAGAACCTTGTAAATAAATTTGAGATCACGCTTTGTTGTTATTTCTTGCACTATGCTAGAGTATTCAAGTAATGGTTTGTTTACACAGCAGTCGAGAATTTGTAAATACCTTTGACTTCATACATGTCTTTTGATGCGTAGTTTTAGTGCTTTTGAATGTTGTTAAATTTTCTTTAGGATTTTCGAAGTAGATTTTGGAGGGTGGCTATGTTGAGGCTTTGTTTGAAATGATATTGTCATATCTACATGTGCTTGTAGATACCGCCATTTTCAATAAAAGTGTTCGAAACGATAGACTCTATTGTTTAACATTGCATGTCTAAAAATTCAACATAATCGCAGACTTATACATATAATTGTATGCAATGGATGCTGGTGGTAGGATATATTTTATATCCGTGATAGCGACCACCGTACACAAGGTGTTAAAACCCGCCATAGTGTCCCACGTATGTGTAGCGCGTTCCGGGATCAGCCTGTGTATATCCGGCTGGCACAATAGGGGACCGGCCTATGCTTGATTTTGTCCATTATTCTATATATAATGGTTAATAATATGAAAAAAAGTACTCCTGCGAAAACTGCATAAAAATTGGTTAAAAAATGAGCGAGTAATTCATATTTAAAATATTGTAATGTGCAGAAGTGGGCGCGATGTGGGGATGTCGCTACATCTCTTTCTTTCGCACGCGTCGTAATTCCCGATGATGTCACATGTGGATATTTCGTCTCTTTTCTGTTTCTTGTTAATTACCCCTTCCACCGAAATTCAAAGACTTATAACTTGTTGATTTTTTACCGGATTTAAAAAATTCCTTCTGTGTTATAATTTATATAAAGTAAATATTTGATAAAAGTAAAGAACAAAAATGACTCCGGTACCCTATTGCGTCGACTGCCGTGGGGTAATCATCATTCGTCAGTCGACATTCTATTCGACGCCACTCCACTTACCATCAAATGCAGAAGGGTAACTTTTCCGTGTATATAAAAAAATAAACTGCATGTATAAGTAAGCAGTAACAATAAGCCATTAACTTAAACGGAGCAATTGAAAAGCCATAAATGAAGTTAAATCATAATATAATCACTATAAATCACACAAAATGTTTAAAACAACATGAATAAGCAAAGTTATAATGAGGATTAAGCATGTTGCTGTGTACAATGGAATAAATGCGAGATTACGTCTCGAAGATTCGTCTCAGTCACGACTCGTACGAAAACGTGATATAACTCGTATGAGAAAGTTTGTTAATGCTCGTTAATGTCGGTGGGTTCGATGCTTCTAATATTTATTAATAAAAAAAACATATTAAAAAAAACGAACATTGTTACTAAAGAAACTAAATTTTTTAGGTAATTGCGACGCATTGGAAAATAATTCTAATGAAACAGTTGAAGTAATAAAATAAAAAAGGCATATTATAAAAACAAATATTCTTAATCATAATAAAAAAAATGTCTAGATAATTCAGACGTATCGGAAAATAAATCAAATGAATTGATTGAAATAATAAAATAAAAAGGCGTTTATTTTTCCGTATCCTTCAAATATTAATTAATAACATCAGATTATAGTTTTTTTAATGTTTTTCTTTTTACCGTGTCCTTAGAATAGGAGCAGGGCCATGCTCAGTAGTTGGATAATATTATTATATAGGGCTGATACAATTATAAGTTGCTATCAGGTCGATTGCAGTGACAAAAATGAGGATGAAGGCGCCTTCAAACTTTTCGGGTTTGATTTGATTGTCCCGGGAACATATAATTTAATTTATTTCCATTTTTATTCACTTCATCGAAGATGACTTTTATAGGACTTTGTATTTAAATTCTCCGATCTACAGTATTCTCTTACAAATGTCATACAGTGACGTGTGTAGTGGTATGGAGATTTTATAATTCATATTTTTGGGTTTGCTGCAGTTTATTGCCAGTTATTTCATTGTATATCATACTTATCTTGTCATTTATTTTAAACAAAATTATATTAAGATAGTCTTAATTGATGATAATAATATTAATGATATCAGCTCTGTATTATATACTCGCCCACTGCTGAGCACGGGCCTCCTCTACTATTGAGAGAGATTAGGCTCTATTCTACTACACTGGTCTAGTGCAAATTTGCAGAATTTATACCCACAAAAAAAATATTGAGAGCATTTCAGGTATGTTGGTTTCTCCACGATGTTTTCCTTCACAGCTTAATCAAGCGATAATACATAAAGAATACATACATAACTTCAGAAAAGTCAGAGAAGCCTGCCCTTTGGTTTTGAACCTGCGAAAATTCGTCTCGGTAGTCAGTTTTATTCCCAACTAGGCGATCGCTGTCTGAGTCCATTAAAACCAAATGAATTATCTTGAATCAGCTAATAGCCTACTACTAAAATAGCTGACATCAGTCAAATATACTTAGCAAAATTCAAATCGCTTTATACATTAATCAAACTAATGGCGAAAAGACGGTAAGCCGACAATAAACTGAAGTTAATCTCGAGTATTGAATCCGATATCTGATAGGCTTGCGTTATTATTGAGGTTTTGATTTAGATTATTAAGACAGTCTATTAGGCTTTGAAAATATTGTTATATAGTACGAGTTAGTGCAATTATGACTGTCATCGGCAGTCTATCTGATCTAATATCTAATCTAAAGACCTCTTTTCTGTCTGTTTGTATGTTATCGATTTTCTCAAAATCTACTGAACGGATTTTTATGTAATTTGGTATGGAGATAGTTTGACCCTGGAAAGGTTATGACTTTCTATCCCAGGAAAATATATAGTCACTTTCATTCACGTCGGCGAAGCCGCGAGCAAAAGCTGGAAAAAAAAAATGTGTATATGTTCCCCATCAACACCAAAATGGATGGAGCGATTTTAATGATTTTTTCCTTCAGATTAGCCCAGCGGTGATCTTGTGGAGTTTGAAGTCGGACCACCAGAAGTCCTTCGGTTATTAATTATAATTAGTGTTACTCATGTGACGCGGGGGTATATCGCTCGTTGTTTATAAGTATTTATTATTATTCTATTGATTGAATTTTTTATATACGCACGGTTAGTAGAGGTGGTTCCAATAGAATGTCGACTGACGTATTAGTCCTCGATAGGCGACACAATTATGCCGGCCTGTTGGAACCGCTGATAAACAGACTGATTCCTTATTATATTTTATTTTATATATGATCAAATATATTTTATTTATTGATTTTATAGAGCAGTGCCGTGTATTTTTACTTATAATCTTTAAATAATTCCTTTATATGTTCAGTTACACTATACAATAGAGATAAATGAAAAACGACTACAAATTCGGAAACCAGACCGCGTTTCGCAACCATTACCATTTTTAACCACAAAAAGTATATATAAATCTTTATGCGAAACGCAATAAAGGCTGTATTAGAATTAATTTCCTATTGTCGTTTTTCGCGAGGTCACGTCGCTCGATCAAAATCGAATTTGTGGAATATTGAATGTCGTTTGTCATTCTGCAGGGCGCGCCCTGGGATTCATTTGTGGCGTTTTTGTACGGAACTGAATGCGGGTCGGATTTACGTTAACGGAGAACATATGTCTGTTTCAGGGCCCCGCAAATCAAATAGGAATCATTATAGGTTTTCCATATTTCTTCGTGTTTAAATGCATTTTTCGGAGTTAATTGTGATTGTAGCGTTGAAATGCCTACGAAAAATAACAGTAGTATCTGGGTCATAGGAGGCGGGGTGCACTAGGCGGCACCGTGCAGGGGCGGCTGTGGATGTATACTTAGACATTTCCGTCAGAGGAAGCCCGCAGTCGTCGCTAATGCGCCGAAGAGGGCCACCGCGGAATTTACTGCTCAGTCGCCCCCCGAAGGCTGGGCGGTAGTCATAAGACACTTTCTCCGCGAAAACAAAAAAAAAAAGTTGTATCTGGGTACAATGAAATATATTGATTACTTGGGCCTAATAGAACAACTCAGTTTCGCTCTTAAGTACGATATCAGTTGAAACGCTGTCAAAATAGAATCAGCGTCTTAAGTTCGTCGCTATTTAATGAACAGATAGCAACAACTTAACAATATCTTAAGCGGCGATAGCCTAGTTGTGGAATGGACTACCAACTCGAATGTCCGCAGGTTCGAAACCCAAGGGAACACACCTTTGACGTTTCGAAACAAAATATGTATGTATTCTATCTGAATTATCGCTTGCTTTAACTGTGAAGGTAAACATAGTGAGGAAACCTGCATACCTGAGAAGTTCTCAATGGGAATTTCGAGGATGTGCGAAGTCTACCAATTAGTCCTAGGCCAGCGTGGTGGACTAAGGCCTAATCCCTCTCAATAGTAAAGGAGGCCCGTGCCCAACAGTGGGACAGTATATAATACAGGGCTGATATTATATTATTATATATTTACATATAAGTATTAACAGAACATTGTGACCAGAATTACGCGACGGAAAATCGAGGTCACTCTCACAGACGGAAAACGTGAAAACCCAATAAATGTTATAACATGACTGAGCGAAAATAATGTCTCCAAAAGTCTTTACCGTCTACGTAGAATCACTTATATAAATGGATTGAATTAGATAGATCGTTTACTCAACGATTGTAATTTTATTCAGCGTTTCGAACCGGTGCGTTGATTCGTTCGGCCCGAATGTTCTTTTGTTATTTTTTGTCGAAGCTTTAAGGTTATTGGATCGTTGGAAAGTGTTAATCTTTTGTGATTGGATAAATTGAGACGGTCATTAGTGTAGCTTATAATGGTTGAATAGAAATGTTTCTAATGTTTAGAATTGGGATTGGAAAAGGATTTTAGGTGTTTAAGTGATCTGGAATGAGCTTAGTCGAGAATAAGTGAAAATGCATCGAAATTCGGAGAAAATTATCACTGTTTTGATAGATTTTCTCGGTTAATTTAAATTTTATAAGGTACCTGCGGGAATTATATACTTACTCTGATTCTGTTAGAGTGAATTAAAAAATAAAAACAAATACACATCACACCTTTATTGCCGAAGTGTAGGCAGAGGTGTGAGGACACCAATATCGCTACGCGTGTTTCGTCTCATGATGTGACAGGGGGCGAGTTAATCGCCATATCAGATATAAATTCCACGACTCAGTCTGGTATTGATAAAAATAATAATATCACTGTCCTACCCGGGATCGAACCCGAGACCTCAGCACAGTAATCATACCGTAATACACGCCACCGCGGCAGTCGAAATAACTATGCCAACATACTTCCAAACCTGTAATAAAACAATGTCCAAAAATGTAAAAACTTTAGGAAATGGTCATTTTCTAAAGTAGTGTAAAAAATATTTTTGGTTTAGAATTTGGTTTAAATTTGCAAGAAAAAATTACAGAAGTCTTGTTTTTATTTGTTATTATACATACATTTCTCGATATAGAGATAGATATAATATTTCAAAGGTGTGTGAAGTCTACCAATCCACACTAGGTCAGCGTGGTGGACTAAGGCCTAATCTCTCTCAGTAGTAGAGGAAGCCCGTGCCCAGCAGTGGGACAGTATATAATACAGGGCTGATATTATTGTATTATATATTATATAGTATTTATGAGACGTGCCCTTTTCGAAATAGCATATTCAATTAATATCGAAACAAAGCAAAGCTCTGAATCTGTATTACTGTTTGACAGCGGCCGGTTTGCGGACTGTTGCAACCATTTGGTCAGCCGCCAGAGCGATATTTCACTACGGGCCGTGCCTAATGAACGAAACCGTGGCTAATGTAATTGCAATTCCAATAGAATAACGGTATAAGACTGTTTAACAATTATTTTTGCGAAGAATTTCGTTGGTATTCAACAAGCCTTTATCCGCTGAGACTAATCAGTGCGCACTGTTTTTTTATGTATTATGTAAGTATTTTGCTTATACATGCGCGACAAAATGGCTCCACTGTATCAGATGATAAGTGGAGTGCAGTCGAATAGATTGTCGACTAAAGTGTGTCGCGTGTCGGGATTAGCTTGTGTATATCCAATTCCAACAATCCGGCATAATTGTGTCGAGTGATCAGGGGTAACTTTTTCTCGTCAGTCGACATTCTATTGCACTGTATTCCACTTACCATGAGGTGCAGTAGAGCAAAGCGAATTATAATATATATGGAAAGAGTACAGTCACTTTGGCGTGCTCATAAAAAAAAAGTTAAAAACGAAATAGCTGGAATCTCAAATTATTAAAATTGTTCAAATTTAATTTTGTCCATGAATTTTTAGGGCTCTTACACATCACGTTTTTAAAGGTGACGCGCTCAAACAGAAATATAACGTCTAACACGAGTGATGTAGTAAGAACTTGATACTTCCACATATAATCACAGAGTTGAAAACCCGCGTATTTAGTAAAAACGCCATACACACAGACCCTTAGAAGCGATATCGAGCCACGTTTTGTAAGTTAATAACATCCAAAAAAGCAAATCCCGTTCCGCAAATAGACAAATTCGAAACGGTCCACAATTAAGTATCACAACGCCGGAAGGCATCAGTCAGTGGCGGCGTTCATCCGGACGCGGCGGATAACCGGCCACCGGATAAGACGGATGATTTACAGTGACGTCATTACAGATGAGGTTTCCGTGCTCGGATTTTTTTGTTGCTTTACTCATGAGTCTTGTTACCTGTAAGATTTGGGAGATAACTTTATAGCATGTATATCTGATTTTATATCTATATATAAACAATGAATCTCTATTTCCCTTGATCATCGCATCACGCGTGAACGGCTGGACCGATTTCACTAATTATTTTGTTGTGTTTGTTATTGTCAGGAGAAGGTTCTTATGAAAGAAAAAAAACAAAAAATTGCGTGGAAAATTAGGAAATATAAGAAAACTTAACGATAATATTAATTTTATATAACTGTCAATTGTTTAAAATAAGTGTCAGCGATTGACAGAATGCGCGCTGCAAATTCATAGTTGACAGGACATCGTCTGTCGGGTCAGCTAGTTATATATAAATTACGATTGCTCTCAGTTTCTACTAAGTGTAAAGGTTTTTCCAGGATTAAAGACTTGCTTTACATCATGCTTTACCCTTTAGAGCTTACGTTTCTTTACATTGATGAAAACTTTGATATGACGCGAGTACAAACATACAGACAGTAGTGATGAAGAGTGAAATTATCCGAAAGGGACACAACACGATATAGTTATTAATAATATGCATTAATGCAGTTTGCAGATTATTACCACACTTACACTCTCTCTCTTTCATACCTACACTTACCCACAGACACACACACACACACAAAGGCGCGCGCGCGTCTATGCACTCCAATACATTACATGACGCTCTCTGACTCGCGCTTAACAAACCATTTAATTTAATTTTAATTGGTTTCTCAAAACAGGCTCAGCATTACTTGAGAACCTCTGGCAATTTTTTCTTTACCTTTATATATAACTAGCTTTTGCCCGCGGCTCCGCCCGCGTTATAAAGTTTTTCAGGCTAAAGTTTTCCGTTATAAAAGTAGTAGTTTCCCGGGAGCCTATGTACTTTCCAGGGTCTCAAACTGTCTCCATACCAAATTTCGTCTTAATACGTTGGGTAGTTTTTGAGTTTAACACGTTCAGACAGACAGATGCAGCGGGCGACTTTGTTTTATAATATATTTTTTAGAACTTTTAAAGTGGAATAATCCCGTCATACATCATTGTTGCATAACTTTAACCGTTTACGCAGCGCAGGCAACGGAAGCTCTCAAAACTTATAATTTTTCCCGTTTTTGCAACATGTTTCATTACTGCTCCGCTCCTATTGGTCATAGCGTGCTATATAGCCTATAGCACTCCAGGAACAAAGAGCTATCCAACACAAAAAGATTTTTTCAGTTCAAACCGGTAGTTCCTGAGATTAGCCATTACTGCTCCGCTCCTATTGGGTATAGCGTGATGATATATAGCCTATAGCACTCCACGAACAAAGAGCTATCCAACGCAAAAAGAATTTTTCAGTTTGGACCGGTATATCCTGAGATTAGCCATTACTGCTCCGCTCCTATTGAGTATAGCGTGATAATATATAGCCTATAGCACTCCACGAACAAAGGGCTATCCAACGCAAAAATAATTTTTCGATTTGGACCGGTAGTTTCTGAGATTAGCGCGTTCAAACAAACAAACAAACAAACTCTTCAGCTTTATATAATAGTATAGATAATTAGGTTTTACATAAATTACGCTGGACGCCGTTTTCAACAGGTCCGTCTGGAAATCTTTGGGAGAGGCCTATGTTCAGCAGTGGACTTTATGTGGCTGATGATGATGATGACGAAAGGGAAGCCGACAGGAATCGGCTTATTTGGTCCCTTTGCCACGGATAGACAGACAAAATTCTAAAAGCTATTGTTTTGGCTTCTGGTGCATTAACCCATGTTAGTTTTTCTTCAATATCTATAAAATCAGACATCGGTCTGTTATAACTTCATTATATTCACAGATTACTAAAGATTATTAGATTTAGTACGACGCAAAGGAAAATCGAAAATCCAAGTACCGTCATAGCGTGAAAAGGCTCTATTAACAATATTTTTCAGCAAAACCTAGTCTTTTCTATTCAAATCTTCAGATATAACGATAGTGCTCTAAGAAAAATATGTTGTCAAGAAAAATAATGTCTGTGTTTATACCCTTCTCACATAGAAAAATTCATTGTAATAAATATTACTCGTAGTTGAAAATAATCTTGAAACCGCTTACCAAAATGTTCACTCTACGTTTGTGGGTGATATATTATTTTTTCTACGTTACAACATGGTGATTATTAAGAAAATTCGGTACTACGTGGATGCTGTTTGTTGCATTATAAATACGATAGATTTTTCATATTTAGGTACACATATCATGCTTGTATCTTCAAAAGGGTTGGCAGAAGTGCAACCGGAGCACCCACTTTTTCTATGTTTATTCCGTCCCCTGATGTGATAGGGGGCGAGTCTATCGCCATATCAAGCACCAATTCCAAACTCAAAACTGATTCTGAGGCGGTAAACTCAATATCACTTTGCTTGACCCGGGAACCGACCTTGGGACTCAGAGCGGTATTTTACGACCTACGCAATACAAGTAAGCCACCGAGACAGTCTCATATGATATAATTTAATTTATTCCGTATTTTTTGGCAGCCCATAAATGCCTATTTGCTGGGCGAAGTCTTCTCCGAAATATCCTGTGCATGTAGGTCGTTCGGTTGCCAAAGTCTTATCCGTTAATTAATATGTAAGTTTGCACCAAGTTTTAAAAATATGCAGATAAATCTATCATATATTATCATTTTCATAGAGAGTAACAAAAATACGTAATAAAAACTACACTAGTGTACTATTCCACTATACAAAGTAACTAGAACGGTCTACTGAAATGCGCAACCAGTACACTGAATAGATAAAAGCTGTGTTCACACGTTAATAGCGTAGCATGTCGTAGCCGAGTAAAGCTCGGAGCACTCCGTAGCCAGTCGATAATCGCTCGTAGCACTTGGCAACTTGCACGGGGAACCGTCGCGGCAAACAACAACTTATCAATTATAGCTCGTGATAACTTGCTACGTACTAGCCCCGTAGTGCTACGGCGTAGTGCATTATTAATGTGCAAACATTAGTCCACTGTGAAATGCAGTTTTAAGAAAAAGTTTGCTGATTTTAGTTTTTGTATTTGGAACTAGAATCATAGATAAAGTCCCAAAGATTATTGTATTCATTTCATTGCGGTCAATTTTCATCCAGAGTATAATTTAGTATACAGTTTTATTAGTAAAGGGGCAATGGAACAATTAGTTATCTGATGGTCAGTGATTATTGACCATATAAGTACACCTACAATATAAGAGGAATCATCGATGCACAGCTTTGTTGATATACCAACATATTATGTTAATAATGTCAATGCTTTGTCCAACCAGATAAATATATTTCATGTTCTTTGACAGAATTCACATCGGCCGCTTATGTAATAGTAAGTGATAATAAAATATTGTAGTAACTATTGTACTACACTATTGTATTGGGTAGTATCTGTAAAATAGTTGTATGCGGAAATAAATAAAATAACAAAAATACCTTATAAAAATGTCGAAAGAGCATCTTCACGAACAGATATCTTCTCTCTTTAAATGACATGAATCAAAATGGCGACCTTTATGATGAGGTATGTATAATATACTAATCCGCTGTAACTAGTTTGCGTAACTTCTGCGTTACGTGCTGTGAATACTAAGTGAAAGCCGAAATGTACACAACGATTATCCTTTTCCAATATCAGAGATTAGGAGAGGTCAGACGTCTTGATGGGCCTCCTATTGCTGGGAAACGTTTGATTTAGAATTGATTGAGGATTCATGGCGTTGAATAATTTTCGGCGAAATGGTTAATTGTTTCTGTAAAGTATTAAGATACGTTGCTTTTTAGAGGATCGATTGGTACTTTTTGTAGAAGGCGGGGGCGGGGGGGGGGGGTGGAAGGGAGAGAGGGATTAGGTATGTATGAGTATAATTGAATAGTCGTGGCGTTGAATAATATTTGGATAAATGGTTAATTGTTTCTGTAAAGTATTAAGATATGTTGCTTTTTAGACGATCGATTGGTACTTTTTGTGGAAGGGGGGGGGGGTGGAAGGGAGAGAGGGATTAGGTATGTATGAGTATAATTGAGTATTCGTGGCGTTGAATAATATTTGGATTACTGGTTAATTATTTCTCTGAAATATAAAGAAATGTTATTTTTTACAAGATTAATGGGTACCTCAATGGAGTTAGGAATATCTTTGGATGTATTTTCCAGTATAGCATTGCAAACATGCAAGTGTTGATAAAAAAAATGTACAATTTCGGATGTGCTGTTAGTTTCACCTGGCGCCACTAGTACTATATATTACTAACTCTAAAACAGTTGTCTTAATGTGCCTAACGGCAAAAATGTAACAATCCCGACATAATTCCTGGCAATGTTATTCTCGTAACAGAATACTAATAAAGCCTATGTATCTCGAAAACAAAACTCCAAATTAAGTATTACAAACAGAAACATTACATAGAGTACTGAAATGTACGTCAGTTAATGATTTCTTATGTACACGTGAATGTTAGACATTGATATGAAAGTATTTTTTGGATTTATTGCGGTTTTTTATATTATAATTTTCCCCGACGTTTCGAAGGCTTACTGAATTCTAACAACCATACAAATATGCAAACATTTTCATAAACTTCATAATATTGACTAGCTTTTGCTTGCGGCTTCGCCCGCGTGAAGGTACTTTTCCAGGATAAAAAGTAGCTTATAACCTTCCCAGGATTTTAAACTATCTCCATACCAAATTTCATAAAAATCTGTTCAGTAGATTATGAGAAAATCAATAACATACACACAGACAGAAAAGTGGGTTTTTTATAGTATGTATAGGTTAAAAAGCTTCTAATTAACTACATATATTTTAAAAATCTAATTATCCATGTGATTTGGCGCAATATGTGTTCGATATACAAAAAACAAATAATAATAGCATTAAAAACATAACTGCTTCAGTGGCGTCGCTGTGTTGCAGTACGATTGTAGTGGTCTTGTTTTCGATTCCTGGGTCAGGAAAAGTAATATTGGGTTTTCTACTCAGTATCAGCCTGGAGTCTGGAATTTGTCTTTGATGCGGCGATAGACTCGACGTCATAGATGACTCGCCCCCTATCATGGGACACACAAACACATGGCGAAAAGTGGGTGCACCAATTGCACCTATACTTGTTGGGTATAAAAGACGTGAGTTTGTGCGTGAAGTACGAACACCAAAACAAACAAAACTTATACGGAACTTGTCCACGGCCAAACCAATAAGCCGATTTGCATCACAGCATGTCCTGAAATCTAATTCAGTCTAAATACAGGGTGGGTTATTTGCTCTCGGCATTGTCAAGTTAAATTGAGATGGCGGAATTATTGTTTACTTGAAATTGCTTTACTTGAATGTCAACACTGCGCCTATTGATTTTCAGATTAAATTGAACGGTGTTGACAATAATTTCTGTTATATTTGTGGAGTTGGAGTTGTCGGGTTGGATCAGGTTCTTCCGTTTTTAGGGTGATGTAATTATATTTGCTTTGGTGTCGGGTAAAATGAGATGAAAGGGTAAATAGGGACAATGTACGGATGAATTGCACATATTCAGTTATGTAGAGTCAATTTGTCACTGCGTTTCTAAATGAAATACTCATCTTCTTGAAAATAACAGTAGATGTAATAAAGAAGTGTTTGTTTCGAACAAAGTAAATATCAATAAAAATCGTAATTTTAATTTTACATGCTCTAATGCCACTACTATTAGCTTGAGGGAATTCGCAGTGGCTTCACACTTTCAGTAAGAAATACACTCACGCACACTCCATATTCGCCCCAAACTATAATTATTAAAAAACAGAAAAGTACAACTGGGATTATAGGTAAAAACATTCGTATTTATGGACAATTTTGACACAATGTTAGCAGAAATAAAAAGGAGTATTTTGTTTCGTTTATTACCATAACGTCAATGTTTTTGTATATCTGATTTAGAAATACATTTATCTTATGGTTTTTCTTTGAGCAGCAGTGGCGTCTGGTGAAACTTTTCAAAAGGTATCCCGTGGCAAAAAAAAAACCGCCTTAGTTAACATATCGTGGCCAATTTGACAAAAACAAAAACTAGAACATACATAAATAAACTTAAAAACCAAGCCGGTAGGAATCGGGTTGTATAAAAGCTTTGCCACTGAAGAACATTCACGTTACTTAACCTCATTGTCATATAATATCGTTTAAAATTTCATCAAAACTAACTTAATAATCAAGGCTCATCTCTTCATGGCCACTAGACGTTTACATTGTCCGGGCTGTCAAAAATTGATTAACGAAAATAGATTTTATTTCGTGCCCATTAAAGTCGCCCTTAAATGGCTGTCTGCTGCCGCTTATCGGTTGACAGCCAAGTGATGGGTTCTTGACAGTCACTGATTTATAATTGGTAAAAAAACTAGTTTTCACTCCAATAGATGGCGCTGTACTAAAGATACGTTCACAGAGTAAGATTTCTATAATAGTAGATTTCCTTGTAATGGCACATAAACCCGATAGGAAGCTCTAAACTGTCCCTGGATCTAGACTTAACGTATTTTATAGCCTCACTTTAAGAAACAAGTCGAATTGAGTTGTTATCCTCAACATCTGTTCCAAAAGAGTTGATTTATTGAAAGGAAAAAATGTTTACTCAGCGAAATGAGATTTAAATTGGATTCTTGTAGCTCCGCTTGGTTATTTTAAGCCGTCTTTTATAATACTAAAGTAGACGGGGAAGTACTTTGGATTGGTAGGTATCAGTGATGAACGGTGGGATTTTCCGAAAGAGAAGCCGACACAAAATATAGGTACTAAATTGCATAAATGCGGTCTGCAAGTCGTTTTAAGATTCTACATAAAGGGAAGCCGCTAGGAATCGGGTTGGACCTTTTGCCACTAGCAGCTGTCATGGCTTTATAATTTTTGTCGTTAACCAGCAGTGTGTATCGAATGAATACAGTCAGCAACAAAAGTAGTTGCATAAATTAAAAACTTCTTAACTTTTCTTCATATTAATTTCAATCAATTTATTTTTTGGTTATTTAAATAAAGTAAATGCTCCGTACTTAATTTTAGTTAAATGAAACGTTTGTTGATAGTGATAAAAGTTTAAGAGCAATTTGAAATTTTGAATTTGTTCAGCTATTTTTGATGCTGGCTATATAAATGCTTAAACGAATATCTAAAAGCGCAACTAATTGATATTATTTGTTAAGTTTATTTTTATCCCACAAATAGAGAGAGAAAACCTGGAATCTTACGGTTTCACGACGAATATAATGCTTTCAGTACCATTAGGTAACCTCTGAGAATTTTTGTATCAAGAATCAATTCCTGTAATGGGTATAACGGAATCCGATGTTCCATTGTTTACAGCTCAATCTCGCCTCGGCATTCCAGAATCGGATGAAATTTAGCCGAATCGTCTCGACTGTAAGACGGTGAGTGCCTTCGCCGCAATGCCGCCACGAAACGCGAGACTAGGCATTGTGCCCGACTTTGTGTGAATTAATTCATTCAACTATTATGAACAAAGGAAAATGTTTACATTAAGGCGAAGGATTTTCAAAAGGGAACATGAAGCAATAAATTTTGACAATTTTTTCAAAATGGTACCAGAGGCCACAAATTTTGGCCACAATTATCACACGGTGTTCACAGTATACGACGGTTGAAAAAAAAAACTATAAGGAGATGAGTCTTAACTCTAAAATCAATATACCTATTATGCGTAGGTAATGCTACTTCAAACGTTCATAGAATTGCAGAATACTACGTACCTATTGATAACAAATGAACTAAAAGAACTTAAATATTATAATCACGCACTGAAAATACCTATTACCTATTTATACCTATTTACAAACATGATTTGATGCATAAAATATACGCTATACACGAAATATCTAAAGTATTAAAGATTTTACGACGAGTATAAATTTTTGGTGACTACTAAAATTGCAATATATTACAGTGATTTAGTTTTATGCTCGTTTTACTATCCCCATTTTATTATGTGACGAATTGGATTTTATATAACATTATTTGTACTATTATTTATAGTATTAACATAGTCATAATCATACAACGGATTTGAATCGTAAAATTCGCCGAATTCGGCTACAGTTTTGTTTGTGTGTACTATGCGTTTTAATGTGTGTGGATAACAGGACTAAAATTATATTATATGTATATATATATATATATACATATAATATAGTTTTAGCCCTGTTATATATACTGTCTCACTTCTGGGCACGCGCCTGTACTATTGAGCGATTAGTGCGGACTGGTAGACTTGACATACCCTCAAAATTCTTATAGAAAACTTCTCAGGTATGCAGATTTTCTCACGATGTTTTCCTTCACCGTTAAGCAAGCATACATTTTATTCACAAATAATACAAATATAATTTAAAAAGATCAAAGCCTGCCCTTAGGTTTTGAACCTGCGGACATTTGTTTCGGCAGTTCATTCCACTCTCAACTAGGCTATCGCCGCTTGCCTTTCTATTAAATGGGACTTAATAGCTAGGAAGATATGGGTATGTGATGTAGCACACCTGCGCCAATCCCTGAAAAGAAAAAAACGTGCAAACAATACTATAATACTATATTATAATACTATATTATATTATATGTATGTATATACTAATACTATATTATATGTATGTATATTCAATATTGGATCCAGTAACAAAATTAAATTACGTAAATAAAATTCAGATTCGTTTGCCGGGATTTGGGTCTATCTTGCAAGTACTACGTTATGTAGATTAAATTAATATTCACTTGTACGCATAAATCTTCAAGCTACCCAGATTACTTGTTTTTATTAATTAAAATGTTAAAGACGGTTTCGGAGCTGACGAAATTGAATGAGGCCTAGAATTGCTTCTGAATGTACGGCTTCGTTTATAGAGGTAATAATAAATCTATTAGATTATATAGGCTTAGCTAAAATAAGGCCAAAATGATAAAAATAGACAATTTTTCTTGTTTAATGTAGGAAAATAGAGACTGCCACATGCAGTACCTACGGCAGCGCTCTGAGGTCCTCGGCTCGAATTACGAGTCGGGCAAAGTGATATTTGGGTTTTTTTGCTCAGTTATGGCGATAGGCTCGTCCTCCTATATATAATAGCATACCTGAAAAAATCTCTATAGGAATTTTGAGGGTGTGTGAAGTCTACCAATACGCACTAGGCCAGCGTGGTAGACTAAGGCTTAATCCCTCTCGTTAGTAGAAGAGATCCATGCCCGGCAGTGGAACAGTACTATATTATTTATATAAAGATGAATATATATAGAGATCTTAACTCTCTAATGAGATAGAATGAGAATTCCACTACACCGCAGCCTTGTTTACAAGAATATTTGAAACAGGAGTTACAGCCAAATTAAAAAAAAAATGTATTTCTGTTATTTATACATATGTATAAATAAAATAGAAGTCGTTCTATTCTGTTATACCGTAACAGATCTTGAAAGGTTGTTTCCGATTCTCATTATTGTAATGGTTCGTCTAACTGTAATGTGCAGAGAGATTGGAAAACATTCTTGCTATGTTAAGTCTTAGATTATGTTACTATATTTGTATGCAAATGCTAGTATTATAAAAAAATCGACAATCATCATAGCTATGACATATTGTTACATAGTATGTAACAAAGATCCCGCTGCGTCCGTTCGTCTGAACGCGACAAACTCAAATATTACCGAATGGGTTACGATGCAATTTGGGTATGTGGAGATAGTTTAATTTTTAATTTTATAGGACATAGGCAAATTTTTGTCTCGAGAAAATATATAGCTGGACTTTAATCCTGGAAAAATGTTCACGCGATCGTAGCTGTCAGCAAATCCTTGTTATAGATAATTAAATACCATACAACCATTCGTGTCATTTTAATTTTCTAGGACAAAGTCTGATGTTTTGATTAAAACATATCGGTTACATAAAAATAAATAATAAACAAAATTCCATAGCGAAAATGGTTTTTATATATAAACACTTTAGACGATTTTCTTAATAAATTTATTTCAGACCACACAATCGCCGATGGCAAATTATTCGATACTATTATACATAAAAGCAGTTTAACTTACAACTGATAAGTGATTAAAATACAGCTTCATTTTGGTGACTACGCATAATATAATAGAGGGTCAACATAAACTGGTTATTGTGATGGAAATAAAAACAATGCGTACCGTTTTCGCATCTCAATGTGCGTTGCATTATATTATGTTTTCCATTGTAAAGGGGCAAGGTTCTGTCATTCACTCATTCATTCACAATGGACGTCAGGATAAAAGAAATATGGAAAGCCGATGTTTACCGAACCATCGGGGCCATTGTTTTAGACACAAAAAAATTAAGGTCCCGTATAAATTAGTTTTGTCTCGTTTAAATTTAAATAAGAGCTATATTTGAATTTTTTAATATTTGGAATACAAAGAATATTTAATTTTACGATATCAAAATTAATAGAATATTTTAAAACAGAAACATAAATATTAAATAAAATTTTAGTATTGTACGTCGTATTCAAGTAATCCAGGTACCTACTCAAAGGTGAGATTATCCTTGCACAAAACTTTATCAAAATCAGTTAAATATTTTCACTAAAACAAGTAACTACATTCATTTCTTTTCCGTATATGTCGGTGGCGAACGGTTATATGTATAATCCGATTTTTAGCGGCTTCTCTTTCCTAATTAATGTAAAATATATCATTAGAATATGCATTATAGTACCTAATTGTTTCGTGTTCGCTTTCTAAATTTATTTTCGTTATTTCTTTACTTTCGGAAACCTTTCGCTACTCTTATATATATATTACTAGCTTCCGCCCGCAGCTTCGCCCGCGTGGATTTCGGGTTTCAAAAATGGAGAAGGTGCTCAATTTGTCGGTATGTTTTTTTAATTTATGGTGGTATGCAGGTGGTCCGATTGTCCGGTCAGGGTCTGATGATGGGATCCTGGTGAAATCGAAGGAACTTTTAACCATTAAGGTTGCACACGAAATGACGGAAGCTTAAAAATGGAGTAACTTCTCCCGTTTTCCCAACATTTTCCATCACTGCTATGCTCCTATTAATTGTAGCGTGATGAAAAGTATACTATAACCAGCTCAGGAGTATGAAAAATAATTGTACCAAGTTAAGTTAAAATCCGTCGAGTAGTTTTTGTTTCTATAACGGTTATACAGACAGACAGACAGACAAAAATTTTACTAATTGCATTTTTGGCATCAGTATCGATCCCTAATCACCCCAATTTATTTTGGAAATATATTTCATGTACAGAATTGACCTCTCTACAGATTTATTATAAGTATAGATATGCAAAAGTAGCTCAAAAATTGTCCATAACGAAAACATGCATTTTAAAGTAAAACAAAAGAAATAATATCGTGAAGCCAACCAAATAACTAATGATATATTAAATTTTGTGACTGTTCAATTTAGTCGGGTCCGCGATATCACTTTTGTTGAGTTCCAGAACGCGACATTACATTATTATATTCTGTGCTCCAACGCACACTGCTTTGATGTTAGGAACACACCTACATTGCTTAGACAACAGTGAACTTTATACAATAGCAATAAAGCTCAAATTGACACTACGTATTAGTTAGAAAACGTTTGTATGGGAAATAGAAAAATGCTGTTTTGAGGATTTTCCCGGCAATTATTCGAATTTTTCTCACCTTTTAAACCTTCCCTAGACCTCCACGAATAATTCAAGAACAAGATAAGATAAATCCGTTCAGCCGTTCTCGAGTTTTAGCGAGACTAACGAACAGCAATTCATTTTTATATATATAGATATAGATAATAATTTATAACATAAAACTTAGAGTAAACTGAGAGATGTAAGGTTATCCGCTGGCGCGCACAATCATTTTAGGACGTGATCTTATGAAACACAGCTGGCCAATGAATACCGAAACTCGCCCTAAATTACTTGCATTACGTGTACCTGGCGCATTGAATTATACCTTCGTCCAAGATATTGTGAAAATTATGATCAAATTTTAATGATTTCTTGTGTTTATGTGAATTTTAGACAAATAAAACTATTTTTACGAATTTTATCGCGGTTGTTTATGATATAATTTTCTCTAGATGTTTCGGTGACATTGTAATCTTAATGGACATGGAGATGACTGAGGTATTGGTTGTTCGAAAAGTCAAACTTACAATACATTAATCCAAATTGTAAAATGTAGGTAGGTATTGTAACTTTAACTTTTTGGATAACCTACATTTTAGTCCGCCCCGTAAATATGAAGGGTGTAAAGTCTTCGAAACGTCGGATGAAAATTTGCTAGTAGTAAGATATATTTTATATCCACCCGGATAGATCATCATCGTATAACGTGTTAAAGCCCGCCATAGTGACCCACGTAAGTGTGTCGCGCTCCGAGCTCTGTGTATCCGGTTCCAACAGGCCGGCATAATTATATCGACTGTCGAAGGCTAATCATCTTCCGTCAGTCGACATTCTATTGGACCCCATTCCACTTACTATAAAGTTCAGCGGGATCACTTTTCCTCAAAAGATTCCAATTATACCCAGGAAAGCGGGAATATTCCAGGAATACTTCTTCATGTGCCGATATACAGTATAGTCATCTCATTTACAGATGGTTTCGGACGTAGAAAATGACACAGCAGTGTCAGTCCTATTATTATTATAATTATTATAGACACATAATCCGCACCATACATTATTAATAATATATAATATAAAATATTATATTGTTATCTTCATGGCTGCTTTAGGTCTTTGATCTTGACTTTCCACTGTAATATTGCAATGTAATTGGATTTCTTATTTTTCTCGTATTGTAGTAATAATTCCGCCAAGGTCAGATTTTAAAAATAAAATCTGCGAATAAAATTAAATAAAATGCGTAAAATTAAGAAAATTCAATGTTTGGCACATTAACATCTGGCAAATTGTCAGTTGTAATTTTTTATTTGTTGTATTTTAATACCATAGATTAAAGGTGATGAAAGTAGTTGATAGTAGATTTTCGTTGTCAATAGTAGATAATATTATTATCATTGATTATTTTAAAAAAAACATCCGCTTACCTTTTTTTTCAAATGGGTAGGCAGAGGTGCAAGAAGGGCATCTTCTGTTCGCCGTGTGTATTACGTCCCAGGATGTGATGGGGTTCGTGGGGAGTCTTTCTCCATACCGGTCACAAACTCCAGACTCTGGAATTGAGACCGGTATGGAGCCGAGGTCAAAAACTCAGTATAATTTTGCCCCACCCGGGATTCGAATCCCAGACCATAGGCGGAAATCAGTCAGACAGTCTTTCTTTTTGACTTCCTCGGTGGCGTAGCTCTATTACGGTACGGCTGCAGTGTTAAGTTCTCGGGTTCGATCCCGGGGTCGGGAAAAGAAATATTGGATTTTTCTACTTAGTATTAGCCCAAAGTCTGGAATATGTTCCCGACATGGCGGAGGCTCGCTCCCTATCACATCATGGGACGGAGTAAACAAGGCTGAAAGTGATTACTCTAGTTACGCCTCTACCCACCCCTTCGGAGATTATGATGTGTGTGTTATTCTTTTTTTATTATGATAAAGCCTAAATATTTACCTAGTGCCCGAAACAGAACAGTAACATCTATATATATCCATACGAGAAATCTAGTAAATGAGCTCCATTTCCACATATGTAAATATCTATGAGGATACCGAATGCAGCAGACGGCATGAAACCGCGCGCGAAACTCCGTTTCTGTCCCCAACTTATTCCGAAATAAACCGCTGCGTAATGAGTAAATACTACCAACTACGATTTGAAGTCCAAATTATTATTGCTCTATTTTTATATTAGGGCCCAGCGAAGTATTCCCTTGCATGTGATGATAAGTGGAGTGGGGTCCAGATGGAGTATCGACTGACAAGAAATTAAATTATTCTTCGCCAGTTGACATAATAAGGTGGTTTTCTATGTTTAATTTTGTACTTTATAAGTATCAGAAAATAATACGTTAAAATTATGTGAAATCAGAAAGAAATATTAAAATTGGTTGGTAAATAAAGCCGTTATTCATGTTTTAAATATTGTTTCGAGCAAAAGTGAGTGCGTAGTAGGGCTATTTCTTTCTCGCGCACGCAGTGTAATGCCCACTGACACTTGATGACGTCACATTTTGCTGTTACTGTTATTTGCCGGCTACCCCTTTCACAAAAATTTAAATCGTCATAACTTATCTATTATTGCGTGGATTTTGGAAATTCTTTTTCTGTTAGATTGTGTATATCATACATATTCGATGAATGTATTTAAAAAAGTATACGACTACCTTATTATTCTAGCCTATTTAAAAACGGATATACACTAGCTGGTCCTGAAACTAAAAAACTATCAACACGTGAACATTGTGTTATTTGTTTAAAATACAAAATATTGAACTAAAATAAATGTAACTTAAATTTTTACTACCTAAAGCAAAAGAGTATAAGAAAGTTGGAAGCAATTATAGTTTATTAAATGCTTGCACAATTTGTTATTTAATATTACATTATAGATTTATCTAAAAGACATAAAATTAATTAAACATTGAACATAACTTCAAACGTTAATTGCACTCTAAAATTAATTTAAACAGCCAAACCCTTAGTAAATTAAAATGGCTGCGAACTGCAGAAAACTTCCTTCATAACAACTTAAGCTTTGAGTTTCAGTTCAAACTGGCAAGAGTGAGGTAAGAAAGGCTGACAACAGCGTCGCATTGGCAGAGTGATAATTTCAAATTAAGTTGCTTGGAGATGATTTCTTTAGTTTCAGATTCTTTACTGATGTCTAGTGGCTAGCAGCGAGTAACTCGAATAGAATTATATGCTACTAGCTACTACAGCTTTGCTCAAGTGAATGAGTTTCCAAGATGAAAGTCCTGCTATATATTTTCCCGGGATAGAAAGCGTATAACATTCCCAGGGTCCTAAACTATCACTATACCAAATCACATAAAAATCCGTTCAGTGGATTTTGAAAAAATTGATAACATACTGAGAGACAGAAAATTGAACTTTTTTATAATAAGATACACTAACTACGAAAACGACATTAGGAACGCGCCATGGCATTCCCAGTCGGATAATCTCGCATACAATATATTACGATTCGATTCGATACGACTCGATTCGGCGCACATCGATTCTGTCCTCATGGCGTTTCACATCGTAATTATATAACATGACTTAATTCCCATACATCCTTGATAGCTTGCATTCTGCGAACGATAAAATCAGCGCAAACGTTATATTTACGAGCACCATAAACAAAAGAATCCAAGGTGATACATCTTTATGAGCAGTTAGGAGTTTACGAGTAATCCTTACGTTTAAAGTTGGTCGTAACCGTGTGAACATGTGTTTATAATTTTATGGGGTTGTGTTATCTACGGTATTTGGTTGGATTATGATGGTAGGCAAAGGTTTATTTAGCTTTATATTAGACTAGCTTTTGCCCGCGGCTCCGCCCGCGTTATAAAGTTTTTCAGGCTAAAGTTTTCCGTTATAAAAGTAGTAGTTTCCCGATGCCTATGTTCTTCCCAGGGTCTCAAACTGTCTCCATACCAAATTTCATCTTAATACGTTGGGTAGTTTTTGAGTTTAACACGTTCAGGCAGACAGGTGCAGCGGGGACTTTGTTTTATAATATATTTTTAGAACTTTTTAAGAGGAACAATACCGTAATACATCATTGTTGCATAACTTTAACCGTTTACGCAGCGCACGCAACGGAAGCTCTCAAAACTAATATTTTTTCCTTGATTTGCAACATGTTTCATTACTGTTCCGCTCCTATTGGTCATAGCGTGATGATATATAGCCTATAGCACTCCAGGAACAAAGGGCTATCCAACACAAAAAGATTTTTTCAGTTCAAACCGGTAGTTCCTGAGATTAGCCATTACTGCTCCGCTCCTTTTGGTCATAGCGTGATGATATATAAATTTGAGCACTCCACAAACAAAGGACTATTCAAAACAAAAAGAATTTTTCAGTTTGAATCGGTATTTTTTAAATTAGCCATTACTGCTCCGCTCCTATTGGGTATAGCGTGATGATATATAGCCTATAGCACTCCACAAACAAAGGGCTATCCAACCCAAAAAGATTTTTTCAGTTCGAACTGGTAGTTCCTGAGATGAGACAATACTGCTCCGCTCCTATTGGGCTTAGCGTGATGATATATAGCCTATAGCACTCCACGAACAAAGGGCTATCCAACGCAAAAAGAATTTTTCAGTTTGGACCGGTAGTTCCTGAGATTAGCGCGTTCAAACAAACAAACAAACAAACAAACAAACTCTTCAGCTTTATATAATAGTATAGATATAAGCCATCGTATAATATATAATTATTTTTTATTTATTTGTTAGATTAGGTTAGGTTACAATCAAGCATATACTGTTCTATTGATTAAAATATAAGAGAATCAGAGAAACTAAGTCTAAGTAAATGATTGTTAAAAAGGAGACACAGCTTTCACCTGTAAAGAAATTCATTCTCTAAAAGACTAGTCAGTTAAATGAGAATATACTTTGTTTAGGAGCAGATGCAATAAAAAACACATTCATCATATTGGCACTTAATGAAATATCAGTATTTGTCTAAAACATATTGAGCAAAATTTTGCATGCAATAATAATACCTACCTACAAAAAATACATAAGTTACGACAGGTTAAAAATATGACGAAATCCCCACTTTATTTTTGTACGGAGGTGTTCATGAGACTCCCTGCATCTGATAGCAAGTGGAGTAGTCTATATAGAACCGACCGACGAGAGACGATATAATAACTAATTTTCAATTACGTCTACCAATTATTATGTAAAAACACTTATTCAACGTAGATTATTAAAGAGACCAGAAGTGAAAATTATTTTTTTATAGAGGCGGCACTTTTATATTTATTTAAATGGCAAAATAATGTTTTTACTGTATTTGTTTGTTATTATTTTAATATTCATTATTTTAAGTGGTAGTTCCACCGTCTAAATACGTTGTCTTTATCTGGAATTAAGTCGTCTGCAAGCGCTATTGTTGCGGTTTCAAGGACACTGTAGCTGGTGTAAATAATGGACATTGTCTCTCGCTGGTTAACACTCTATAGCCCACTTTGCTTACAATCATATACAGTGGGGTAAAAAAAAATCCCGTATAAAAAAAAGAAACCAGCTAACTGATGCACTTTCCATAATTATAATGATCTTACGGCTGTTTTTAATATACAATCCCCTTTTTTATCTTCAATCCGATCCTGAGAATGAACCAATCAAAATGAGCCGTTTGTGAAAATATCAAAAAACCTTTATTTTGATTGATCCATTTTCACGATGGTTTGAAAAAAGCGTTTTTTTAAAATCATTTGATTGCGGTGCAGAGTCGTGGGTGGTAGTACGTCGCTTAATAAAAGCCGGCACGTTCAATGTACTTACACCAATATAATTGATATAATTTAACACAGTATGTTAACAATATATCATATTATTATAAATGAAGGGTCCCCGCCCTGTGGAATGGGGGCGTTTGGAGAATTCCACCACGGTATCCCCTGCCTGTCGTAAGAGGCGACTAATAGGGGCCACGAAGGGGGTCGTCGACGGGCAGCAGGGGGCTGTCCGCCCTAGTGCATTTTGTGCATTTTTACACATCTTTCGGTTGACCCCGGGATGGACGGCAGTGTGCTGTTGGCCTCACACTGCCGTAGACGCCGAGGGCGTCCTTCGGTGCGCGGGGCTTCTGAGCCCCCCCCATAGGAGACGGGCCGCAAGACGGCACCGCGCAGGGGCGGCTGCGGTCGCAGACTAGACACTTCAACGTCAGAGGAAGCCCGCAGCCGTCCCTAATGCGCCGAAGAGGGTCACCGCGGAGTTTTAGCTGGTAGGCCGTGCATAGGTTAAGTTGTATATAGGGTTAGGGACTCGGCCCGGCGGTCGCCCGAAGGTCATCATCAAATCCGGGCGGCTCAACGCCGGGCCGTAAGGCACGGTTACCCCAGCATAACCGCTCAGTCGCCCCCCACGAAGGCTGGGCGGTAGTAATAAGGCACTTTCTCCGCGAAACCAAAAAAAAAAAAAAAAAAAATGCAAACAAAACATGCGTGAGCCTTCCGTTGCCATGACAACTTACGTACGATTATTCACAGACACTACACACACAATATGAATGTTTTGTACGCGTCAGCTTTAGATAATTGCCCTTCATTTAGCCTTACTTATATTAAGTGGAATTAAAAGTAATTATCATGATAATAAAAGAAAAGTAGAATTTAAATTACCTTCTCCAATATAAATTTTAAAGCGCGTGCGTGGCGTATTCAAGCCTTATTGCTTTTAAATGGATCCGATTTTTAAATGTAAATTGGAGTTCATTCGATTCGGAATATTGATTAACATTAAGTAACTTAGTATTACATTAGTACGTTTTCTTTAGACGTAAGAAGTACGTGATTCATTTGTGTTTATACTTTTGCACTGAATTTTGAGCATATTATTCGTTTTTTTTAATGTAAGTGTTTTATGATTAATCAAAGGAGGACGTTTACAGACTACCTATATTTGAGAAGGAGATACAGGCACGGGCTTCATAGTACTGAGAGGGATTAGGCCTTACTCCACCAGGCTGGCCTAGTGCGGGTTTGAAGATTTCGAATACCCTTTAAATTTAATGGACAACTGCTCAGGTATTTAGGTTTCCTTACGATGTTTTCCTTCACCGTTAAAGCAAACGATAATACATAAAGAATATAACTAGAAAAGTCAGAGGTTTGGGTTTTGAACTTGCGGACATTCGTCTCGGCAGTCCGTTCCATTTCCAACTACGCTATCGCTACTATATCTCTGCATTTATAGAGCATATTATATATAATGTTATATGTAAAAAAAAATTAAATAACTCCTCAATTTTTGGCAGTATTAAGACGATGTTAAATATTATTCTTATACTATTATGAAGGTAAATATAGGTAGTATAAAACTTATATCGTTAAAAGCCCAAATAACACGTTTCTTCAACATAAGTCCTACCTGCTATTAATCTACAAAATACTTGCATAAAAATGTTATACGCTCAATTTATTTGCTAACCTAGTTAGCCGCAAAACAGGATGAAAATAAGGTGCTTCACACACACAAACGCAGTTGGAGCACTCTCAAAACAGGCGATGTGAGTCAAGTTTATTTTTTCATTTTATATTTTAACGTTTTAAAATGAGAATTTTAGTTTGTGTTTAAAAATTTTACTGAAATGAAATGTGTTTATTACATTTTCGTTATGAGGATTATATCTTGTACAATACGTTTACTAATGTTGCGTCGACCCCAATAGTGGAATAAGAGACGTAGGAGAGACGAGTTGGAATGTATTTCTTCTGACTTCTTCTTTGTTAACTGATTTCAGAAAAAAACCTAATGGCTTTTATTACTAACACGCAAGCATACCAGTCTGTAATCCGTCTACGTAGTTAGTATTGGATAGTGATAGTATTTTTCCAGTTTCGAACGGCAATGTGCGAATTCAGTAACGGTTTATTAAAATAAAATGTTAATATTTTTTAGACACTAATTTTATAAAGAGGGAAAGTTTGAAAGTTTTATTGTTGGTGTGTAGGGGCTAATCTCTGGAACCCCTGAACCGATTTTGAAAATTCTTTTACTATTTGGAAGCTAAATTACTACTCAGTGCTATTTTATGCCGACAAACTTTTCAACGCGAACGGAGCTGCGGGTAAAACCTATTCATAAATGTGAATAAATTCACTGAGCACTGTTCAGAAAAAAATATATACAACGGATCAGAAAAGACACAATGAGCACATGATAGATGATCCGATAAATGTACTGACAGCTGCTGGGAACGTGTGTGTTCGTAACATAATATCACGCCTTATTTAGGGGTAGGCAGCAGTGGTCAAAGGTAACATTTTTCAAAAGGGAACCCGACATAACATATAGATACTAATATGCATAAATGCGGTTTGTAAATCGTTCTAATGATAATTAAATTTTAAATAAATTATGAAGAGGAAGCCGACAGGAATCTGATTATATGGTCCCTTCGTCATGAATAGACAGAGGTATAACACACATTTTGTCGGCTATGTTAGTTAGTGTTTCATATAATGCAATGTTCGTAATGCAGTTAAACATTTACACCAGTAAACAGTCATTTATGTGGTGGTGTTCTTTGTCTACGAGCTATGACCAGGTTCTGCGTTCGAATGGTAAGTTGGATAACGCTTTGGAGAGCTGGGTATTTCAATGACACATAATATCAGCCCTGTGTACACTGTCCCACTGCTGGGAACAGGCCTCCTACTACTGAGAGGGATTAGGGCTTAGTCTACCACGCTGGCCTAGTACGGATTGGTAGATTTCACACACCCTCAAAATTCCTATAAAGAACTTTTTAGTCATGCAGGTTTCCTTATGGTGTTTTTCTTCATATTAAGTTAACTAAATAGACAGAACAATAGAGTCTTCCCCTATTACATCGAACCTCACATAGCTGATGAAATGTTTTAATACCTTTGCTTACATCTGAAAAGGGATAACGTGTTATACTATGACTGTATAATCTGACCAGGAAAATAAAAAACCTCGCGATATGATTAAATATGCAATTCCTTGTACTGTTAACGTTGAAACAAAAAACTGGTGACCACAAAGCAGGTATTCTTTCTTCTTAGTCAGGCTAAAAATGCAATACGGAAATGGTGAAATATAAATGATGATTACTGTATGTACGTAAATAAATTGAATATTGTCAATTCAAGACGTGGCGTTACCAAAAAGGTTGACGTCTACGTTGAAATAAACATGAGATTTCTTTGCAAGTGTGCGAAGTAATTACTTATTAAAAGCGTGCACCGCTATTGGCCCTTTGAGTGTGGATAGATGTTTTATTCATGCTGATGTAACTTAAGGAATCTCTATGTATCCCGTGTTGGGTATACGGTTACGGAGCGCGTTCAACACTCAAGCAGTAGTTGCATGAACTGTAACATTATAAGGCCGGCATAATTGTGTTGAGTGGTGAGATATCTCATCAGTCGACGCTATGTTGAACCCTAGTTCAGTCATCAGGTGCAATGAGGGCACGTTGCGTTGCGCGTATAAAGTGAGATTGACAGCAATACAAACATCTCTATATAAAAGCTTTGACAGTTGCTACAACACAAACATAGCTATAGTATAAGTTATGGGAGTTACCGCAAGACAACCGTGGCTGTAGTAAGTCATATAGCCACAGTAGAAACCTCATTCGGCAAAAGTAACAGTAACTTTGATTGTTGCTGTCATAAAGCCGAATGTTGGTGTAAAGTAGAATATTTTAGAACATCGTAGAACATTATAAAGTCTTAGTAAGTAATGTAATTAAATGTTGGTTTAAATTAGAATATTTTAGAACATTATAAAGTCTTAGTAAGTAATGTTATAAGTAAAAATTTGTCGAGACGTGTGGGTGTTTGTAAGAAGTAAACGCACTGTTGAACGGGTGTGAATTATACGTGTACCAACCATGACCTCCATAGCATAATATATGTTACTTTTTCTAGGAAAGTTTAATGGACTTTCCTCCACAGAGACGAAGCCGCGAACAGCACCTATGAATATAGGTATACATTGACGTTTTATGAATATAAACAAAATAAAAATATCTAGGAAAAATATTATAATTAGTTAGTTATTAACATTACAAACTTACAAATATATTTCCTCCATAAATTGACCGTAAGTACATAAATTCTCCAACACTAACTCATATTAGCCAGAAACAACATGCCATACAGATGCGAAATAATGCCTAACCATTATCTAGTATTTAAAAGCTCCCAGCCATTAGTTCATTATCCGTGCCGTCAGTGTGTCACGCATTAGACATGCTAATGTGATTACGTAATAATGGCACACATAAATAACTGTTACACTACAGGCTGGCTAAATAATCGCTCTTTCATTACTATTTTCGTGAGGTGAAATGTTTGAATTATGGATTTTCGTTACTAGTTTTGATTCGGTAGACAAAAGTGCGCGATAGCCTAGTTGTTTGTGGAACGGACTGTCGAGACGAATGTCCGCAGGTTCAAATCCCAAGAGCACACACCTCTGACTTTTCTAAAAAATTATGTGTGTATTCTTTGTGAATTATCGCTCGCTTTAACGGTGAAGGAAAGCATCGTGAGGAAACCTGCATATCTGAGAAATTCTCTATTAGAAATTTTCGAGAGTGTGTGAAGTCTACCAATCCGCACTAGGCCAGCGTGGTGGACTAAGGCCTAATCCCTCTCAGTAGTAGAGGAGGCCCGTGCCCAACAGTGGGACAGTATATAATACAGGGCTGATATTATTATTATTATTGGCAATATTGGCGAAGTGTTAATAAAGCAGATTCCTACCGGCTTCTCTTTATGTAGAATATATCATTAGAACGATTTACAGACCGAATTCATGTAAATTAGTACCTATATGTTGTGTCGGGTTCCTTTACGGAAGATTTCACCTTTCGCCACAGGTAGGCTTGGCTGTTCCTTTGGTATTGCAAAGTTCATGGGCGGCAGATGCTGCTTACCAGGCGGACAGTTTGCTCGTTTGCCTACAAAAGCAATAAAAAGAAACATGTGTGTCGGGTACAAGTGAATTTTTACGACTCTTAATCGATTAGGGGAACATGGTTTGGTGAGGCAGCAAGCGAGAATAAAAGAGTTGAGATTACTTTTCAAAACCCTCACAAATTTAAGAGTTTAGCATTTATCTATCTCATAATATGGAGATTTTAGGCTGGTTCAAATTTTAAATAAAATTTTCGAACATATACAATGAGTAACATAGGACTTTGTAATAGTGAGTTAGCGATTAATGAAATCTTTTATTATTTATTATTATTAATGATTAATTAATGAAGCTCTTTCGTATATGTAATTATAAGATTTTTATTAGCCTATTACTTCGTTCTAACATAAATAAAAATATTTACAGCGTAGATGAAAATATTTTCAGCGAAAATATTGTGCGGAAATATTTCACTAGCATTTTAGCTACAGGCGCTACGAAAAACTTAGCTAAAGCCAGCACGACCGAGTGAGCCGCGGCTATGATTAGCACGTGTGCTACGCGCTACGACGTTTACGGAACAGTGCTACGCCGGTCTACGATATTATAATATAGTTTTATATATTTCATCGTAGCACTGGCAAAGGGTCCATAATATAATACGATTCCTGCCGGCTTCCCTTTATTTGGAATTTATGTAGAATGTATTTATAATTAGAACGATTTGTAGATTGTATTCATACATATTGGTACCTATATATTGGGTCGGGTTCTCTTTGGGAAAATTTCACATTTCGCCACTGCATAGCATGGCAATAGACCTTATGGGTGTATAAAAATGAGAAGAGTTGTCTCTAGATTAATGTAAGAATTATGACTGCTTTACTAGATCTTCTCCAAGGATTTCGGAAGTCAATGATACCTTTCCACTAACCATAATAAAATGAAAATATTTTTAGAAAAATACAGATAATTTATTACGTTTAATTTATTTTTAAATATTCGTAAAAATATGATAATTTTGTAAGTAAATGTTTTAGGTAAATGTGCACTTACCTACTATTGTAAATAATTTAAAAGGACGAATAGCATTGACAAGATTATTATGAACAATGCTAAGGTTGTCCGTCCATAAAATCGGAGTGGAGCGGCAGTAGATAAAAAAAATACTTTATTTATCACGTAAGCGAACAAAGTTGCACTTATGATACGTCAAAACAATTTATAAGAATATTTATTATTATTTCTAAACAACACTTACGATCACTTATAACTTACGGACATTTTAAATTAGGGATAAAATTCTTAAGGAATACAAGGCATAAGGTAAAACAAAGTAGCCAGCTCGGGTTGGCAGGTAGGGGGAAACAAGAGGATAATATGTCGTGATCCTCACCGGTGGGCACATGAGCCCTAGCCTAACTAACCTACCAGCCTTTCACTAGCTACCTAAGCGATAACTACCCAAAGAAGAGAGGCAGAAAGAAACTCCGGGCTTACTATATGGTCATCAATTGTTCATTGCATCTTTTGTATATATTTATTTTCAAGTCATTCTTGTACAGAGTCACATATATCATTAAGTAATACCAGTCAAGTGATACAAGGTTAATTTCGTGTTATTATATTATTTAAGCTCTATTCCAGTGGACACTCGCCCTTAATTCTCGTTTTTATAACAGGAAAATGCTAAGGTAGATAAATTTGTGTGGCCTGCGTATTCTCGCTTCCTTATAATAAAATAGGTAAATTAACAATTGTACTGTAATTAAAAAGAAAAATGGGTACATTTACAATTACTGTATTATCCATTTGTCGGACACGTGACGTGGCAAGCCAGTGACCGTGTCGACAGAGATTTCATATCCTTTGAGTTTATAACAAACTTGGATTATATACTGTCCCACTGCTGGGCATGGGCCTCCTCTACTATCGAGAGGGATAAGGCCTTAGTCCACCACGCTGGCCAAGTACGGATTAGTAGACTTCACACACCCTCAAAATTCTTTAAGAATTTTTCAGGAATGCAGGTTTCCTCATGATGTTTTCTTTCAACGACAAAGCAAGCGATAATTCACAAAGTACACACACATGACTTGAGAAAAATTAGAGGTGTGTGCCCTTGGGTTTTGAACCTGCGGGCATTGGTATCTGCAGACATTTGTTTTGGCAGTCTTTGCTACTCCCAACTAGCCTATCACCGCTTATCTTTTGAAATTGTATCAAATGTTTTAATGTTAAACAATAAGCTACAATCTACACAAGAGAGACAATAAATGGTGTAATTTCGAAATATGAGTGACATCTATTTTTTCATGGTGTCAAGCGCAACTCAGCCATTTCTATTCTATTCGGAACGTGATACACTAACGTGGGTCAATAAGTCGGGTTTTAACATCTTGTTTACCTTGATCGATATCTGGGCGGTTATATCCTACCAGAAGCCATTCATTAATTAGATTACCCATAAGGATATAACATATATTTTTTTATATATTAAATAGGCATTAATGTGTCATTCAATTAAAACTTCGCGTATATTTTTTGTCAGGTATAACTACGGCTCGTTTTGGACGCTGAGAGTTGTGAACAAACCACAAATTCTTAATGTTATTCCGTAATAAATTCCCTACGAACCGTCAAAATGACATTACGTCTTGCGAAGACTAAATTCAAACATTAATTGAGTTAAGCAAATGTTCTAAATTTCGTTTCAATTTTCTAAGGTTAAAGAGATTTGCATTTAGCTAGTGCGGTTGATTCGTAATATATTTATATTAAACTTTTCCAGTACCACCATCGATATATATGTACTGCTACAATATCTATGTAACATTTACTGTGTTCAACTGAATTGAACTGCAATCCATTCAAACTGACTAGTATGGTCTATATTGACAGCCTGTGGTTGTGTACGGAGTGGCGCTCATGATATAAGAACTCGAGTCTAAGTGTAAACCTGGATTTGAATAAAAAAATATTCAAGTGAATAAATAGGTTATAACAGTGACGTTTCGGTTGCCATTTTAGTTCAGATTTTGAACAAATAGTTTATATGGACGTTCGTGTCTATAGAATATATGTCAATGAGTACCACTTAAAATGTTTACGTATCTCATTATTGAGAATCCTGATGTTTCGCGTTTAATTCATAAGCCGAATTAAGTATAGCGTTGTCGTTTGTAATAACACACAAGTTACCCGTTTTGTGTTCCATCAGTTTATGGAAGGAAAATTAAGTTAGTAAAAAAGTGGGTACTTCTTAATATCTAGTTGTGCCCCTATTTATAGTTTCGACGATAATAGGTTTGCGTTATCAACACCAATACACAAATACACAGACACATACATACATACTTACTTATGTGCAAAGATTCACGTACTCACTCACATACACACACTCGCACGCACGCACGAACACACACACGCACGCACGCACCCACTCATACATCTCATTCAAGACGGAACCACGATATGCCACTTCCAGTATTTTTTTACAACGTAATGTTAGAAAAAAGCTGCTTGCGGACAGAAATTACGATGCACACTGACACTGATAATGTAACCACATTTTCAGATAGTGAGCGGACCCTCTCTTTGATAGAAACCCTAGTAATGCTTAATTCATTAAGGAAAAACCAAACACTTTGATTACTTCTTTCAAACAGGCTTAACGTAAAAAGTTGCGTTTTGCAACTTGTTTCACTAATTACTCAACTCGACGCGTAGAAAT